>NC_041401.2:14783268-14985768 GCF_900747795.2 Erpetoichthys calabaricus
CCAAAACTAAAGATGGCTTTACAAGAGGTCATTATAGAAGCAAAAAGGAATCAATATGTTACAAAGCGAGATTCAGGAAATTTAGTCATTATTTTTGAAATCCTATTAAAACTTGAATATACTCTTTGAAACTTCAGAAAGAAATCATGTAAATATTTTGGACTGATAAATGGCAGCATGTTTAAATGTATTTCCAGTTAAAAGCAGGAATTAGCTGGTGTGAAAACAAAGTACATCCCTCCATTACCAGAGCCGACTAGGCAAACTCAAAAGACTGCAGCATATCTGACTGAATATGAGCAATACTTGTGTTCTCTGGTAAGGTCAGGGATCATGAATAGACAGGTAAGATATACTGATTTTAAGAAACTGTTATGTGTAAATCCAGTAAATTGGGTCATTACCTTTTTTATTACTATTCTTGATTTAGGGTTTGCTATACTTATGATTAAGGTACGTAACAGGTGTTATTTTCTAATATTCATGTTAGGTACTGTACATTATATAACAATTTTAGCTGTAATTTTCTTTGTTTTTAAATTTTACCAAATGTGTACTTTCATGTAGGTAAGTATAGATGCATTGTACAGTATATAAATTGTGTATTGGGGAAAAAATGGGTAATATCTTTTACACCCATGAATTCTTCATTCTATTAACTGCCACTCTGTTTTGCATTGTATTGTTCTTACAGTGATAATTTTACCTTTTGCAACTGTTTACAAAGAACCTGTGATTTCACACCTTGTATTCAGCCTTAACAAAATAATAAGCACCAGTTGTACATTTTACAGAAATGCATCTGAAGTTTTAATGCTTAGTGGTACACACAGCTTATCTTAAAACAAAAGGTATGGAATACCTAACATTTCCACACTTTATTTGGGACTACAGACATCACTTGGGATGAACTCTTATTTTATGGGAATCATGAGTTTGGCAAAAGCTTGCAGTCTTCCAGTCCGTCCATCCATCCATCCATTTTCCAACCCGCTGAATCTGAACACAGGGTCACAGGGGTCTGCTGGAGCCAATCCCAGCCACACCAAGCATACACTAGGGCCAATTTAGAATCGCCAGTCCACCTAACCAGCATGTCTTTGCACTGTGGGAGGAAACTGGAGCGCCCGGAGGAAACCCCCAGTCCATCCATCCATTATCCAACCCGCTATATCCTAACTACAGGGTCACGGGGGTCTGCTGGAGCCAAGTCTTCCAGTATTCATGGTAATCTTTTTTGAATTGATTTTCATTTTAAATGTACAGTGTGTTTTACTTTTTTTGGCAGCACACAGTATGATTAAAACAAAAACTATGTGGTGCTGTGTGCTACATTCACCAGACGAACAGAGAAAGATTTACAGCATGCTACAAAAAAAATGAAAGATTATTTTTTGAAATCCCTTCCTTCAACCACAAACCCAGATTACTAATTCTTCATGTAATTCCATCTCTGGGAAAATTACACTGCCAGCTTCACCAGAGAGAGACTGGTGGCTATTTGTTGAGCTTGTAAATTTAAAAACAACATGGGAACAATAATAAAAAAAAAAAACTCAAAGTGTAATGTGCTGATAAGTAGAAGTGCATTCTAAATACAATGTGTGCAGCATTTAAATAGCAACATCACACAGTACTGTTGGCTAATTAGTTAAATAAAGTATTCTTTTACTTTCAGACATACATAGGCTAATCTGCATTATCTCCTGGTTTTATCTATGCTAGCAATGCAAATGACACACATTTCATACTGCCTGTTTCTTGATGTGGGCGGCACGGTGGCGCAGTGGTAGCGCTGCTGCCTCGCAGTTAGGAGACCCAGGTTCGCTTCCCGGGTCCTCCCTACGTGGAGTTTGCATGTTCTCCCCGTGTCTGCGTGGGTTTCCTCCGGGTGCTCCGGTTTCCTCCCACAGTCCAAAGACATGCAGGTTAGGTTGATTGGTGATTCTAAATTGGCCCTAGTGTGTGCTTGGTGTGTGGGTGGGTATGTGTGTGTGTGTGTCCTGCGGTGGGTTGGCGCCCTGCCTGGGATTAGTTCCCTGCCTCGCGCCCTGTGTTGGCTGGGATTGGCTGCAGCAGACCCCCATGACCCTGTGTTCGGATTCAGCGGGTTGGGAAATTGATGGATGGATGGATGTTTCTTGATGTCTACTAAGGGTGAGGATCTTTTAATCTTTGGATTGTGGTGATTCGGGAATTGGTTATGATTATGCTAGTAGAGAAGGCACTACTTTAGATCCTGAGAATAAACAGTTCTAATTTCTATACCCAAACATGGTTACCTTTTTGCTGTCTTTTTTTTTTGTTTTTAACCCTCATATGATGCCTTTAGATAGATGTTCCCCACAAAGGACGCACTCCCCAGTTTGAACCAGAAGAAGATTTTACTTTGGAAGATGCAAAAGCAGTTTACCTTTAATGGCAACCAAGAAAAGCATTTCTGTTGTCATAGTTTTGAAAGTAGCATGCTGGTAGTCTTTTTTTTTTTTTTTTTTTTTTTTCCCCCATACAATTTTCTTGTACCTTTCTTTAATACATCATAATCCACAAGTGTCTTGTAGCTATGATGTAGTCTTTGTTAATGTAGGACTCCCTTACAGTAAGATGTGGCATATTTTTTAATATTAATAATATAAATGACTCATAAATGTAAGTTGCATTTTTTTTTTGCTTATTCTCTAGTCGCTTAAAAACAAAAAAAAAAACAGAAACTGGGGTCTATGTTTACTGTTTAATTCTGCTGCACGTTTTGGTACCTTTGCTGGAGACTGTAATCTGAGATAGCTCAAGATGCTCCTGCTATTTGAGTCTTAAATATTCTGAATCTTTCCATGTACTGCAACATTATTGTTTTTAGGGGTTGGCTGGTGGGGCTTGTCTGCCTCAGTGATCCATAGAGCTATATTGTCTGGAGATGCATGCTTCTGACTTATCTATGGGGAGGAACAAAATAAAGAAAAATCTATAATTTCCTCTACATCAGGGGTGGGCAAATTCATTCCTGGAGGGCCGCAGTGGCTGCAGGTTTTTGTTCCAACCCAGTTGCTTAATAAGAAGCACTTATTGCTCTAGAAACACTTCTGCTTCATTTTAGTTATCTCCCTCGTTAAGATTATGAACCCTTATTGCTTATTTAAGTCTTAAACAGCTGCATTCTCGGTTTTTAATTGCTCCTTATTAGCAATAAGATGCAAATGACAAAAGAAACCAGCAGTTATCCATTTTGCTTGTTACCCTTTACACCTGCGTTTATTTATTGTGCACTATTTGGTTTAATTAAATACTTGGAAGGAAAGAGAAGAGAAGAAAGTGAAGGACTGAGAATTACCCATCTGTTTTACACTTCAAAGTATTTGAATGATATCCTTAGAATGGAAAAAAAAAATCTAGAATATGAGAATGACTTGACATAGCAGAGTTAAAGCACTAACAAGCCATGAAATGTAATTATTGGCAAGGATTGTTTTCTAATTAAGCAACAGGGTTGGAACAAAAACCCGCAGCCACTGCGGCCCTCCAGGAATGAATTTGCCCACCCCTGCTCTACATGAATGTTCTGCTTAAATTTAAGTGAACAACGCCAAGACCAGGGATACCATAACCCCCCTCTGAAGCCTATCTGAAGATTGGCGTTTACTGGTGAGCAACCTGGTGAATGGGTGACTCAAGAGCCTGGTCAGAACTGAACCTTAATAGATGGTTGGAATTGCTTTGTGGGTGAAGCATGAGTGTCAGGTGTAATGCCAGGAAGGTGACAGGACTGTAATGTACTGGACCGAACTTCACAGCACCAAATGGCCTCTACTTCCCGTCATTATTTAAGGAGTGAATGTGGATGAGTTGCACTGCTACAAATACTTGGTGGTCCTCATCAATGACTGACTGGGTTGTTCTCATAACACACAGAAGATCTATATAAGAAGAGTCAGAGTAAATTCGACTCCCCCCAAACTCCCCCATGTGTTCCTTTAATGTGGACAGTGACAGCCTTTCTTCTACTAAAACTCTTTGATGGCCATTATGAACAATGCTGCACATCCACTCTCTGACTCACTACAATTGAGTACTTTTAGCCAATACATTTTTCAGCAGAAATTTGTTACGAAAACAAAAATTCTCCTCATGGGATAAATAAAGTCCTATCTACTCGATAGTGGCAAACAAAGCTGACACTTAGAATGTGCAAAGTAGTGGTTAAGCAGGTGGGAACTGTTGGGAGAGGTTGAATAACCTAGGTGGATATGCTGGGACTCGCTTTTGTAAACAGTATTGGCTCTAGCACATCAGTTTCTCAGTGAAGGCTGGTCTTCCTCCTACTTTCAAGTTCCCCATGAGCATGGCCCTTGGCTAGTATGGGGCTCAGGTTTGTTCTTATGGATGAAAACATTTATTATACAGTAGGCCTAATATGACTATTTTGACTTTTGTTTGCATATGTGCTTTGAACAAATATTCTGAGTATTTTGCATAATTTAGCCTGTGCTTAAATGGGAGTGTTATCAAGAGGTGGAAGGGGCAGTTTGTGGAACTCCTTAACCCTTCAATGAAGAATCAATGCCAGAAGCATTGGTTGTGGTTAGGACCATTTGTGACAAAGGTCATGGCAATGATTTATAAGATCTGTACGGGCAAAGGCAGAGGGGTAGACGACAAAAGAGATTCTCTGATAACTTGCCAATAGCAGAAAACTAAACAAAGCCAAGTGAAAACAACCCTTGGAAGTGCTCTCTGCCATCCCACTGGAGGTGAAAGTCTTAGTTTAAGTGTCTTGCAGCCATTTTTGACATTTGCCAGGAGCACAAACTGCTGAAGATTAACTTGTAATTAAATGTAAATTCTGACTTTTCCTCACCAGTCTGGGGCACATGAGTATGTTGGGCTCCCTCATATTGGATTGCAGAGGAATACAAAAAGCAACCAGAAAAACTCTGGAGAACTCTCTCCGAAGATAACACGAACAACATTTAATTAATAAATATTTTGGAGCAGGTATTCTTGTACCTCATTTCTCCACGTATCCAGCCTTGCATAAATTTCAGCTTATTATCTAGAGACTGCATATTGGCCAGAACAATTCTGGGCAGAGGAAGTAGGTTACTGTAGTATTTTTCTATTACTTGGACACCGCCCTGTGTCAGTGTTTTCTAGCTCTCTTTCTTAGCTGAATTATACTGGTAATGCGGTCAATAGCAGCTCTGTGTTTAATAGACTTATTGATGAGAATTAGCATCTCTAAATCAAAGATCATAGTTTTCTCTTTACAGGAAGGGATGGGTTAAAAGGCTACAATTAGAAGATTTCATATAACCAGGCTTTCACCGTCATTACTAAAAGATGACAAAATCTTCACTTGTGGTCCTTGCTTAGGTAAGTTTCGGTACCTGGTGGGCTCCTATTAAATGAGAGTTAATTGTGGAGGAAGCAGACAGACACATGAGTTTCCCTAGTATTTCCTACAGCCCTCTTATTATCTTTGCCAAGTTCCACCAGATGCATGTAAATCATCATACACCCTGAATCTGGACAATGAATCTCTGTAAAACAATTTTTTTTTTTTTTTTTTTAATTTTGGGTTTTCTTTTTGGATAATTCATTTTACGAAGAACATGTAGAAATATCCTGGAGATACATAAGGAAATTGCTAACCCTCTCTTTCATAGCCTTATGTGCAATATCTGAGGTAAATTTCTGGTATATGCATTTTATCATTTCCTAGCCCAGTCATCCTCTTATATTCCTGGTAAATCGTTTATTGTACCTCGCTAATCCGTAGATACAACAAATCACAGTCTCCTTTCATATTCTTGTAACTTAGCTTGATTACCAGTTGTTGTTTTGATAGCCTTCATTGGAATATTTTAAATAATAAGAGAATGAATGATTTACTGATGAGAATTCAGGAAGATGTTTTTCCTTATTGCTTTTGGTAATTTTGATATTTTAGGTAGTTTGCATTGTGATTTCATTGTCACTGTCACATTGTAATAACATTGCTTTTAAACTTGAAAATATACTGAACTTGATCTTTATTTTTTACTAGAGGGCTTTGCCCCATTCTCGCTTCGCTCACCAACCCTCATGCAGGCCGTATGTGCTAGTCATTTCCCTGATCTGCCGCTTGTAACGAATCGTGCTGTGCTTTTGAATTAACACGAATATTAACTGTCTTTGATATATCCGTCTTTCTAAACTTTTATTGCTGACAATTCGTCACATGTTGGTTTATTATATAAGCGAGCGCGATCTTTCGGATTCATATTGAAATCCAAGAAAACTACTTTGTCCGTGTTTTTCAGATAAATTTAGTGTAAAGTGCAATACTTTGAGGTATGGATTTGTATCCATTATTGGCTGTAGAATTTCTAATACCTCTGATCATTTAACTCTTTCGATTCTATGTTGCATTGCTTCTCCGTGATCATAAATATAAACCTGACCGAATTGTGGTTTCTTTGAAATTAAACTTGTAGTAGCTCTGTCATATCACCCATGTCCATATATTCGATTTCTGTTTGCTGTATCGTTATTTCACAGAATAATAATTTCCATTTGTTAGCACTAATGCAATCTTTACTAACAGTTTTTTAAGACATTTGAATTTTAGTACTTTCATAAACTCTAACCTGCTCTGCATGTGTATCGCGGCAATGTTTTTGAACCTCTGTACAACGTTCTACTTTGTCTTCTACTTTGTCCTTTCTTCTTCTACTGTTTGTCTTCTATTTCCACCGTGCTTGGACCTGTTAGGTTTTCAATTCATCTCTTGGCACAAAGTCTCATCTCGCAGGACGTGAAATTATCTAATTATTATTTAGAAATCCAACATTTCTAAAAATCCTTTTTTTGCATTGGTCTTAATTGATATTCTAATTTTCCGAGATACTGAATTTGGGACTTTAATTAGTTGTCAGTTATAATCATCAACATTAAAAGAAATAAACATTTGAAATACATCAGTCTGCGTGTAATGAATGAATCTAATATACAAGTTTCACTTTTTGAATGGAATTACTGAAATAAATCAACTTTGTCATGATATTCTAATTTTATGACCAGCACATGTATATGTGTGTGTGTATATATATATATATATATATATATATATATATATATATATATATATATATATATATAATATGCAGTGATCCCTCGCTATATCGCGCTTCGCCTTTCGCATCTTCACTCCATCGCGGATTTTATATGTAAGCATATTTAAATATATATCGCGGATTTTTTTCTGGTTCGCGGATTTCAGCGGACAATGGGTCTTTTAATTTCTGGTACATGCTTCCTCAGTTGGTTTGCCCAGTTGATTTCATACAAGGGACGCTATTGGCAGATGGCTGAGAAGCTACCCAACTTACTTTTCTCTGTCTCTCTTGCGCTGACTTTCTCTGATCCTTACGTAGGGGGATTGAGCAGGGTGGCTGTTCGCACACCTAGACGATGCGGACACTCGTCTAAAAATGCTGAAAGATTATCTTCACGTTGCTATCTTTTGTGCAGCTGCTTCCTGAAACGACATGCTGAACGGTGCTTCACATACTTAAAAGCTCGAAGGGCACGTATTGATTTTTGACTGAAAAACAAACTCTGTCTCTCTCTCTCTCTCTCTCTCTCTCTCTCTCTCTCTCTCTCTGCTCCTGACGGAGGGGGTGTGAGCTGCCGCCTTCAACAGCTTTGTGCCGCGGTGCTTCGCATACTTAAAAGCCAAACAGCCCTATTGATTTGTTTGCTAGAGATTGTTTTCTCTATCTATGTGACATTCTGTGCTCCTGACACGCACTCCTTTGAAGAGGAAGATATGTTTGCATTCTTTTAATTGTGAGATGGAACTGTCATCTCTGTCTTGTAATGGAGCACAGTTTAAACTTTTGAAAAAGAGACAAATGTTTGTTTGCAGTGTTTGACTAAAGTTCCTGTCTCTCTACAACTTCCTGTGTTTCTGCGCAAATCTGTGACCCAAGCATGACAATATAAAAATAACCATATAAACATATGGTTTCTACTTCGCGGATTTTCTTATTTCGCGGGTGGCTCTGGAACGCAACCCCCGTGATGGAGGAGGGATTACTGTATATATAATATATAGATAGATATAGATACATATATATAGAGAGAGAAAGGTTAGGAACATGCACTGATACAGTGCATTGCTGCACACACCACATGACAAACCAATTCAGGATCCCAGATTAGGACCCAAGTGCAGCCATGCAATGGGTGAGATAGATGTATGTGTATGTGTATATGTACAGTATATAACAATATGAGAGACAGAGAGATATAAAGTTTTTTTTTTTTTTTTAAATAACTTTTTAGGCACAGGAAATTAATTGGTTCAGCTCACTTAGTGGTATTGTACCACTCCACATTATAATACAAGTGTACTGTATATGCATAGTTAGAAATTCAGCTATACTTTTCCTGCTGAAATCTGGAGTCAGACACACTGAAATTGATAGAACAGTTCCTATTCCTAGTGACAGTCTTCAGTTGCTCTTGAGTAAGTCTCGGACATTTCCAGTCCAGCCAAGCAATAAATGTTTGCCGCAAAGTCTCTTCCCAGTTGGCTGTGTCTGCTAGCACCCCATTGTGGTTTATGTGTTAACTATATACCCAAATCACCTTCACTGGCTCCTTTGGAAATAGGGAAGTAGTGCTTCTGTTTGGAGGTCCTTGTTCAGATTCTTTCACTAGTGAACCAAAAAGCCTTGTTCATTTTGGCCTCTTTTACTCGTGATCTTATTCTTTTGGTCACTACCCAGAGCTCTTGACTAGGACATAGGTTCAACTTTACACTGAAAGCTTTCTCCAAAGTCTTAGCTCCCACTTGTCCAACACAGTGTGGCACAAAGTTTTTAAACCTGCTGTAGTTGCATCTATTTGTTCAATATCATGATCACCTCTATGCCTTCTCTTGATCAGTACTTTAAGGTTCTTGAACTACCCTACAAGGGCAGCTCCTCTCCACTTACTTGCAGAGAACAAGCCATACTTTTCTAGACGAGTACAATGATCTCAAATCTGGACATGCTAATTCTCATAACAGAAACATCACATTTTCTGTAATCCTGTCTGTGTGGACCAGTATAGTGGGCCATTTCAAACTGAGTCATAACATCTTTACAGTAGGTTGCATTTTACCCTAATAGGCTTTAGGCTTTGGTGTATCTTTGCTGTTTTTGTTTAGAACTTCATTTAAAGAAAAAAAAAGTCTACTTCTTGAGTATATTGGGCATCCATATGTATTTGCCTTAGATTTGAAACTGCATGTTTAGCTACACTTTAAAAAAAAAAAAGTTAAGTTTATGGTAAAATACTGGCAGCAGGGTTTGCCAGAATTTTACCGTAAAAAAGGTGACAATATGTTTTGGACTACGGTACACTTTTAACTTAAAAAAAAAAATAAAAATTACATTAAAATACTGGCAGCTGGGTTGCCAGAAATTTGCCGTAAAAAAAAAAAAAAAAAAGGTGACAGTATTTTAGGTCTATCCATCCATCCATCCATTGTCTCCCGCTTATCCGAGGTCGGGTCGCGGGGGCAGCAGCTTGAGCAGAGATGCCCAGACTTCCCTCTCCCCGGCCACTTCTTCTAGCTCTTCCGGGAGAATCCCAAGGCGTTCCCAGGCCAGTCGAGAGACATAGTCCCTCCAACGTGTCCTGGGTCTTCCCCGGGGCCTCCTCCCGGTTAGACGTGCCCGGAACATCTCACCAGGGAGGCGTCCAGGAGGCATCCTGATCAGATGCCCGAGCCACCTCATCTGACTCCTCTCGATGCGGAGGAGCAGCGGCTCTACTCTGAGCCCCTCCCAGATGACTGAGCTTCTCACCCTATCTTTAAGGGAAAGCCCAGACACCCTGCGGAGAAAACTCATTTCAGCCGCTTGTATTCGCGATCTCGTTCTTTCCGTCACTACCCATAGCTCATGACCATAGGTGAGGGTAGGAACATAGATCGACTGGTAAATTGAGAGCTTTGCCTTATGGCTCAGCTCCTTTTTCACCACGACAGACCGATGCAGAGCCCGCATCACTGCGGACGCCGCACCGATCCGCCTGTTGATCTCACACTCCATTCTTCCCTCACTCGTGAACAAGACTCCGAGATACTTGAACTCCTCCACTTGGGGCAGGATCTCGCTCCCAACCCTGAGAGGGCATTCCACCCTTTTCCGGCTGAGGACCATGGTCTCGGATTTGGAGGTGCTGATTCCCATCCCAGCCGCTTCACACTCAGCTGCGAACCGATCCAGAGAGAGCTGAAGATCACGGCCTGATGAAGCAAACAGTACATCATTCTCTGCAAAAAGCAGTTACCCAATCCTGAGTCCACCAAGCCGGACCCCCTCAACACCCTGGCTGCGCCTAGAAATTCTGTCCATAAAAGTTATGAACAGAATCGTTGACAAAGGGCAGCCCTGGCAGAATCCAACTCTCACTGGAAACGGGTTCGACTTACTGCCGGCAATGCGGACCAAGCTCTGGCACCGATCGTACAGGGATTGAACAGCTCTTATCAGGGGGTTCGGTACCGCATACTCTCGGAGCACCCCCCACAGGATTCCCCGAAGGACATGGTCAAACGCCTTTTCCAAGTCCACAAAACACATGTAGACTGGTTGGGCAAACTCCCATGCACCCTCCAGGACCCTGCTAAGGGTGTAGAGCTGGTCCACTGTTCCGCAACCAGGACGAAAACCACACTGTTCCTCCTGAATCCGAGGTTCGACTATCCGACGGACCCTCCTCTCCAGAACCCCCGAATAGACTTTTCCAGGGAGGCTGAGGAGTGTGATCCCTCTGTAGTTGGAACACACCCTCCGATCCCCTTAAAGAGGGGGACCACCACCCCGGTCTGCCAATCCAGAGGCACTGTCCCTGATGTCCTTGCGATGTTGCAGAGACGTGTCAACCAAGACAGCCCTACAACATCCAGAGCCTTGAGGAACTCCGGGCGTATCTCATCCACCCCCGGGGCCCTGCCACCAAGGAGTTTTTTGACCACCTCGGTGACCTCAGTCCCAGAGATGGGGGAGCCCACCTCCGAGTCCCCAGGCTCTGCTTCCTCATTGGAAGGCATGTTAGTGGGATTGAGGAGGTCTTCGAAGTACTCCCCCCACCGACCCACAACGTCCCGAGTCGAGGTCAGCAGCGCACCATCCCCACCATACACAGTGTTGACACTGCACTGCTTCCCCCTCCTGAGACGCCGGACGGTGGACCAGAATCTCCTCGATGCCGTCCGAAAGTCGTTCTCCATGGCCTCCCCAAACTCCTCCCATGCCCGAGTTTTTGCCTCAGCAACCACTGAAGCCGCATTCCGCTTGGCCTGCCGGTACCTATCAGCTGCCACCAGAGTCCCACAAGACAAAAGGGACCGGTAGGACTCCTTCAACTTGACGGCATCCTTCACCACTGGTGTCCACCAACGGGTTCGGGGATTGCCGCCACGACAGGCACCGACTACCTTACGGCCACAGCTCCGGTCAGCCGCTTCAACAATAGAGGTACGGAACATGGCCCATTCGGACTCAGTGTCCCCCACCTCCCTCTGGACGTGGTCGAAGTTCTGCCGGAGGTGGGAGTTGAAGCTACTTCTGACAGGGGGCTCTGCCAGACGTTCCCTGCAGACCCTCATAACATGTTTGGGCCTACCAGGCCTGACCGGCATCCTCCTCCACCATCGGAGCCAACTCACCACCAGGTGGTGATCAGTTGACAGCTCCGCCCCTCTCTTCACCCGAGTGTCCAAGACATGTGGCCGCAAGTCCGACGACACGACCACAAAGTCGTTCATCGAACTGAGACCTAGTGTGTCCTGGTGCCAAGTGCACATATGAACACCCCTATGCTTGAACATGGTGTTCGTTATGGACAATCCGTGACGAGCACAGAAGTCCAATAACAAAACACCACTCTTGTTCAGATCGGGGGGGCCATTCCTCCCAATCACACCCTTACAGGTCTCACTGTCATTGCCCAAGTGAGCATTGAAGACTCCCAGCAGTACGAGGGAGTCCCCAGAAGGTGTGCCCTCCAGCACCCCCTCCAGGCACAAACAACAGTTAGGACCCGTCCCCCCACCCGAAGGCGGAGGGAGGCTACCCTCTCGTCCACCGGAGTAAACCCCAATGTACAGGCTCCAAGTCGGGGGGCAATAAGTATGCCCACACCCGCTCGGCGCCTCTCACCGGGGGCAACTCTAGAGTGGTAGAGAGTCCAGCCCCTCTCAAGGAGATTGGTTCCAGAGTCCAAGCTGTGCGTCAAGGTGAGTCCGACTATATCTAGCCGGAACCTCTCAAACTCTCGCACTAGCTCAGGCTCCTTCCCCTTCAGAGAGGTGACATTCCACGTCCCAAGAGCCAGCTTCTGTAGCCGAGGATCGGACCGCCAAGGTCCAACTCAGGTCTATAAAAATTTTATTTTTATAATAAAAAACTAGCAGCTGGGTTGCCAAAATTTTACTGTAATAAATAAGGTGACTATTTTTAGGTCTACAGTATAATTTTGTAGTAAAAACAATTTTTTCTTTGCAACAAATTCCAACAGAAGGGAATGTTTAACCATAACCAGATATTCATGTAGTGTAATAAATATGCCAATCAATAAACCATTAGAAAGTATTGTCAGGGTCAAACCCCAGTACATAGTTTGCATCGGTAAAGTAACAACAACCAATAGCAAACATGTACCATTTAATTATACACACTGAAAACAATTCAATGTTTAAGGAAGTTATGGCACATTGTCTGGTGAGGAAGTAAAGTTTGCTTTTGTGGTGTATGGTGTCCTACAGGTGTGCCAGCTTATCGAATACAACCCACCATAAATCAGCTTCCATAACCTCAAAAAACCTTCTGCACGCAGGGAAAAATAAGTCTGCTAACTTAGTTTAAGTTTTTTTCCCTACTATTCAAAGGTATGCAGTTCACCAGGAACAATATGGTAAAAGGGGGCGTGTCCTTATGCAAATATCGTAACCGGTTTTACTAAACGGCAATTTACCGTTTTAGATTTTACGGTTGTTTACCTTCGCTATTTAACAGTTAGTTTTACACTGTAAAATTAACAGATTTTTTCAGTGTAATTGTAATGCATCAATAAACGGTATTTAGCATATTTTGAAGGTAGTGAAAAATATCGATTTTACGGAACTTGGGTGTAAAAAACGATGAAATGTATTGTTTAAGATATACAGGTAATTTTCAGTAGAACATAAGGTAACTTTCATTTTTTTCAGAAAAGGTCTTTTACTTTCACCATTTACAGTATTTTTACCGTTAAATTTACTGACATTTTCTTACAGTGTAGCTCTAAACTGCTACACATCATCTTCTAATTAAAAATGTACTTGGCCTGCTTTATACTATAGTATTCATTTGCAGGTGGATCATGCAAGAGAAATACTTAACATGCATTATGGGACTAAAAAGGAGCGCTGCTTTTGTTGATCAGTCCCTTGGGGAAGATCATTATACCAGAGTTAGACATAACGTGCAGAGTTCTCTTAGAGCTGTTCACCTGTTAATGTAGGTGGAATGCGTACATGTTGTTAACTGTGTGTCTTTTAATATATAAAGTTTGATAATTCTGCACAGTTTGGGGGCACATTGGTGTAATGGTGTTTTATAGCTCCAGGAGACTGGAATCTTCACCTGGTCACTGTTTGTGTGGTGGTTTGTATTTTCTGTTTTTATCTTGGTAGGTTTTTCTTTTGGTACTCTTTTTTTTCTATATATATATATATATATATATATATATATATATATCAAACATATGCTGTATGTTAGGTTAATTGGCCTAACATGAGTGTGGGCACATGGGGTTGGCTCCTGTAGATAAAGATGATAGCTCCCTGAAACTCTGAAAATGGCTTAAACTGAGTCTGATGGATAGATGGTATAGGGTATATGTTCTTAAATTATGGGTCTTGACCCTTTTTGGATCACATATTGTCTAAATGTGGGTCGGGCAAAGTCATGAATCCCAATAATACTCAATGGGAAAGGGTTGTGTACGGTTTGTGATGGTTCGTGGCGAGCAGCTTAAGCAAACGCCATAATTCTCTTACAACCCGCATACCCCCACTGATGAAGGATGGATGACATTTGGTGGCAGTTCTGGGTCTTGAAGACACAAAAAAGGCAAAACTGGGTTGCAAATAAAGTTTGAAGAAGCACGGATATAGGGTATTTTCTTTATAAATCTTCCTGTTTCTGTACAGTATCTTTAAAACTGTTATTTGAATTCATAGAGACATGTTCACAAGTAATTAGCATCTTGTTCTTCATTTTTATTAATAAAGAGGTATAAGGGCAGAAGTATTACAGTATGTATAGTTTTTCAGTCACTGTGATTTCTTTTTTCATATATGTTAAATTAAAATCTTTAATGAAAAACCAGGATGGCCAAAACACCTCCGTGAAGGACTGGTTTCAGTGTTTAATCAGTCTGAAAATGACTGTACAAGTACTAATTAGGTTGATGAAAGCATGAAGTCCATTTCTGTTGGTGACTCTGTCCTATCTTTAAGAGTGTAAAAAACGAGTTGCTGTATAGGTGGTGAACATCAGGATCTGCAAAGCCAAAGTGATTTTTTTTTTCTTTAGTTAACAAATGTCAGCATTCTTTTTTATAACAAGTGATGTTAATGACAAACATTTTTTAAATGTCATCTTCTCAGTTAGTCAAATCTGCGTAGCTTCTACTTTGTGCTTGCTTTTTTCATGGCAGTTGTAGGTAAGGAGGGTTACTAGTCACTGTATATATAAAAAAAAAAAAGCTCAATATTAATTATATATGCCAAAATGAGTTTTGCATGATGACATCTTTTTGGATTTTAACTTTTCACTTTCAAAAATGTGTGGGACTTTCCATATTTTTATCACATTTTTAAAATGGTAACATTCTTGTCCTACTTTTTAAATATTAAATATTAACCCAGACAATTATTATATATCTTGACCATCAAGTCTACAAATGAATGTCTAATGTTAAATTAATTTTATTTTATCTACATACTGTATATAAAATGTGAAAGGGATGTCTATCATGCAAAAGCTTGCAAATCACTGGGCCTTAAACCTTAATCTTGGTCTCAATTGAAACCTCAGTCATGAAATTGGGTTTCGGGTCCTTCTAACCGTAAGCGCTGGCATGGCATGTTGTTTTCATGGAGAAAGGAGATAAGTGTTTCTGGCATAGGTGCCTATGAATACGAACGCTGAACAAAAAACAAACAATATCAAAACATCCATTGAAAAAATATCAAAATTTGCTCCTGTTGTATAATCTATATGACGGATATCTAGTCATATTCTTGCAGTGTCCCACATACATCTGTTTTTACTAAAATAATTTTTACTAAACCAGTTCTGGGAGAAAAAACCTCTTTTGAATGGCCTGCCTAGCCCCCAATCCATTTGTCATTAAGCCACAATGCCATTCTGGGTTTTGTAATAGCAGGGTGTAATATCAATTTGCAGGGGATGCACAAACCAATGTGTTTCTTTGCGCCGGTCCCAAGCCCGGATAAATGGGGAGGGTTACGTCGGGAAGGGCATCCGGTAGAAAATAAATTAGGTGGCAGAAGTCCTGACCAATGAGTGTAAAGGGAGGTATTTTATCCACAATATATGTATGTGTTTGGGAGATGATAATAATACGACTGAATATAACATGTATGGATTATGTGACACAAGGAGATCACCATTTTTTTCATTGATGTTTGAAGCCTATTCATAAAAATGTGATTACATTTTTTTTTTTTCTGCCATCACTAGAAACAACACAGGTTGAGTAACATGTAAATAAAATTATAATTTTTGGGTGGAGTATTCCTTTAACTTTCTGATCCTTTACTGGTTTGCAACTTAATATAAGTTATTTTTCTTTTGCTGCTCTGAGACATTTTATATATTTATATTTTATCCCAGATCATTGATGAATTATTTTTTGAGACCATAACATTAAATCTTATACCCATGCATGTACAGTGTAATAAAAGGTATTTGCCCTTCCTGACTTCCTCTATATTGCAAATTTTTGATTGTGAATATTTTAAGACATTCAACCAAAAATTAATATTAGATAAAGGGCACCAGAATGAACATGTTACTTTTTTCTTTTTTAGTTATGTCATTTATTAAATGAACAAAGTTATCCAACACCAATCATCACTGTGCGTAAAAGTAATTGTGCTTGAATTAATCAGATTAAATGAACAATTTGAGTCAGTTAATTGAACACAACCTATTTTGATAAGTATTAAAAAATGTTATCCATTCACTACTGAATAAGGTACTATTTATCTAATATTAGATTTTAATTGAAGACCTGAAAATATAATGTCAGAAATGTGCATGGCATTCAAAATGCTATGCCTTCTGTCATTTGCTTTGGAACTAATATTTAAGTGTTGAAACAGCAGGCCACTTTGCATCATCTCCCACTACACAGTGTGCTTGTCAGTATTTATTTTTGCTTGGCCAAATTTCAAAGAAGTATCTTGCCAGCTAAAGGCCTTTTAACTTGAAGGATACTAAGCACAATGTTACAGCATGTACATTAAAGCCATTTAAATAAAATTACGGAAGTTATACATTTTTACATTGGTATGTTTGTGTTGGAACATTCTTTGAAGTGTTACAAATGAAATAGCATAGTTTTTAAATCTGCTCCTAAACCATATATATTTCTAAAATATGGAATTTTGCAAATGTTGCCCTAGTGTTTAAAAAAGGTTATTGGAACAGTCCTGAAAATTTTAAGTTAGTTATCTTAAAAAGATGCATTAAGTAGTTGCAGCATAAAAGATGGGGCATTGACTTACAGTACATGTGTGGTAGCAAACTATTATTTTAGATTGTCTGAATTCTATAAATACACTTGAGTTTTATTAAAAAACACTACTAGTGTTATTGTTTGTTGTACTTTAAGTAAGCTCCTGGTAGTCCATTATCGGTGTAGCACTAAACTACTTCCTGCCAAAGATTCAGAGGCATTTTAAAACAAGACAAACGTACAATCTTAAACTTTGTTTATATTTTTATTGCATACATCAACTCCTCAAATCAATTCAAGCAATTTGAAAAAACGTAATGACTCATTTTGATTAATCAAGAGTTTAATATTGTACTTGCAACAATAATACAACTACAAAAAAGTTTTCACAAATGTAAAGAGCTATATATAATAACTGTAAAGCACTCCTCCTGCACCATATCAGTGGTTCTACAACTAGTTGACAAGACTAAAGTTTTATGACTTTTTTTAATAGATACTTTATTAATCCCAAGGGGAAATTCACATACTCCAGCAGCAGTATACTGATAAAGAAAATATTAAATTAAAGAGTGATAACAATGCAGGTATACAGACAATAACTTTGAATAATGTTAACGTTTACCAGACTGAGGAACGATCTCCTCAGTCTGTCAGTGGAGCAGGACGGTGACAGCAGTCTGTCGCTGAAGCTGCTCCTCTGTCTGGAGATGATCCTGTTCAGTGGATGCAGTAGATTCTCCATGATTGACAGGAGCCTGCTCAGCGCCCATCGCTCTGCCACGGATGTCCAACTGTCCAACTCCGTGCCTACAATAGAGCCTGCCTTCCTCACCAGTTTGTCCAGGCGTGAGGCGTCCCTCTTCTTTATGCTGCCTCCCCGGCACACCACCGCGTAGAAGAGGGCGCTCGCCACAACCGTCTGATAGAACATCTGCAGCATCTTTTTGCAGATGTTGAAGGACGCCAGCCTTCTAAGGAAGTATAGTCGGCTCTGTCCTTTCTTACACAGAGCATCAGTATTGGCAGTCCAGTCCAATTTATCATCCAGCTGCACTCCCAGGTATTTATAGGTCTGCACCCTCTGCACACAGTCACCTCTGATGATCACGGGGTCCATGAGGGGCCTAGTCCTCCTAAAATCCACCACCAGCTTCTTGGTTTTGCTGGTGTTCAGGTGTAGGTAGTTTGAGTCGCACCATTTAACAAAGTCCTTGATTAGGTCCCTATACTCCTCCTCCTACCCACACCTGATGCAGCCCACGATAGCAGTGTCGTCAGCGAACTTTTGCACATGGCAGGACTCCGAGTTGTATTGGAAGTCCGATGTATATAGACTGAACAGGACCAGAGAAAGTACAGTCCCCTGCAGCACTCCTGTTTTGCTGACAACAATGTCAGACCTGCAGTTCCCAAGACGCACATACTGGGGTCTGTCTGTAAGATAGTCCACGATCCATGCCACCAGGTATGAATCTACTCCCATCTCTGTCAGCTTGTCCCTAAGGAGCAGAGGTTGGATGGTGTTGTAGGCACTAGAGAAGTCCAGAAACATAATTCTTACAGCACCACTGCCTCTGTCCAAGTGGGAGAGGGATCATTGTAGCATGTAGATGATGGCATCCTCCGCTCCCACCTTTTCCTGGTATGCGAACTGCAGAGGGTCGAGGGCGTGGCGGACCTGTGGCCTCAGGTGGTGAAGCAGCAGCGCTCCATGGTTTTCATCACATGCGACGTCAGAGCTACAGGCCGGAAGTCATTCAGCTCACTAGGACGTGATACCTTTGGGACTGGGGTGATGCAAGATGTTTTCCAAAGCCTCGGGACTCTCCTCTGTTCCAGGCTCAGGTTGAAGATGCTCTGTAGAGGACTCCCCAGCTCCAATGCACAATACTGATATGTATGGGGAATGCTGAAGATTTTCCAGCAGGTGAATTCAAATGTATGGCCTCTAAAGCTAAAGATGTTTTAGAAATATATGCCCCCTATAGCTAAATGTGTTTTAGATGAATAGAAGGGTAATTCAGAAAGTTAAATACTATAACACAAGGCAAGTACAGATTAAAAATACTCTACAAAAAGTGAATAGCAAAAAAGCCAGATTTTGCCACACTCTTTTTCCATGTATAGTTTCTGATGATGATGATGTTGCATTGAGAGCAGATTTATTATAAGCCAGGTAACAAAAAATTGTGCTGCATGCATGTAATAGTTTGAGTCAGGGGAACTGTCCAGAAATAGGTAGAAATTTACTGCAAATGCCTGGGACATTTCTTGTGTGTCAGAGACGACAAGATCTTCCTCATGCTACTATTTTATATGGTTTTCCACCGGAAGGTCACTGATGCAAGCTCAAGTTAAAAACATGACGCCATTTTTAAGCAGCGTAAGTTGGACAGGCTAGACCATCTTGACTTTTCTTTCCAGGTGCTTCTTGAGAATTTCCTTGCATTGCCAGGACTGTTGAAAGCTATAATCTCTGCAGTGCTCCCTGGGTGCTGACCTCTGTATCCCATGTCAGTGGGAAGTGCTTGGCACATGAATTGTAACAGATGCAAGGATAGATGCATAAAAATAAGTTGCAATATATGTCAAGTACAGGACACATGTGGCATAGAAGAAACATGCTCAAATTAGGAAATGCTAACTAGGCAAGCGACTTTTGTAGTTAGTTGTGTTTCTGTAAGTACATGAAGTGTAAGCATTAATATTATACTATGATTAAAACAATTTTCATGTTTTCAAGTTACTACTTTAACCACATGCAAGTTATACATGTAATGTATACTCCGATTGTTCAAAATTAATACCTATTTTTCATCTCACATTGACTTTTTCTGGTGAGGGTTGCGGTGGCTTCATTCTGAGTTGGACAGGCTAGACTATCCTAAATTTTCTTTCTGGGTGTTTCTGGAGAATTTCCTGGCATTGACAAGCCAGCTGAAAGCTATAATCCCTACAGTGTTTACTGTGTCGACCCCTGTCTCCACTGTCAGTGGGGTTTACTTGACAAATTAATTATGACAGGTGCACCAATAGTTTCCTCAGTACATACTCCAAATACCTGAACTCGCAGTCTAGAGGCACACACTATGGTTCCATTTGGGGGTCCTCCCCTATTGCTGGGTTTCTTTCTCTTTATAATCCTCAGTTTGACAGCTTGCATTCAGGTCAGGTCAGGTTGGGGAGCAAGCACTGGTACAGTGGGTTGCTGCATCCACCACATAACGAAACAGCTCAGGATCCTGGTTGGCAACACCGCAGGCCGACACACCGTCCAGTCCCACCCTCTGGAAGTGACCATCTATCTGCCGCAGCCAGGTGTTATGTGGGTGTCCCCTTGGCCTGGTCCAGCTGCTCAGGCCCTCAACAATAAGGATCTTTGTGAGCCAGATCATTCTCGGGGAATCGCGCTACTTGGCTGTAGTGCCGTAATTGCTGCTCCCTCACAATACAGGTAATGTGCCTTATTCAGGACTCTGTGAGCAACCTCTCATTCGACACAGAGTCAAACCAGTGGTACCAAAGAGTCCAGTCTTCATCTCAGGTCACTGCATAGCATCCATATCGTGCAACCATATTGCAAAAAAGGGAGCATCAGGACTCTAAAGACTTGAACCTTCATCCTTTTGCGTAGATATCGGGAGCGCCACACACCCCCTTCCAGCAACCTTATGACCCCCCATGCTCTCTCAATCTGTCTACTAATGGCAGCTTGCATTTCTGGGCTTTTTTGATCATAGGTGAGAATACAGATATACTGTAGGTTGTCCAGTAATTTGGAAGTTATTTCTAAGTCAAACCATGACTGTTATCTTAAATATATAATACATAATTCTTCTGGTATTTAAACATGGCCAGGTACACTATAAATTTAGTATTTAACTTTATGATCAGCTCAGAAAATAAATTGAAGTTGGAAAAGTAAATGTAGTGGGAATTTGTTGTGAATTTTCAATTTGATTTCTTAATAAGAGTAATGCTTTTTTATTCTATGCAGTTCCAGATTAAATGGATTTTACAGATGATGCCCGTGACCTGTATCATTGGATGCTCTAATGCTAATTTAATATTTTAGCTGTCTCATCAGTTTTGCCTATAAAAAGAAAAACAAATTTATGAACATGTGGTGAATAGATGGATAAGAAATAAGTTTAGTTAATAGTCACCATCTGTCAGTTTTTCAGTTCCATTTCATTCCAGCAGATTGCTGTCATTTTTAGTATATTTGGATTATGTTATGCAAACATGCAGGTGAACACATTTCATGCCAATTTTTGCAGAAATCCTCAAAACATTCTATTCTTAAGATACAGATGATTTTTACTTCATAAGTTTAACTTTCTTCTATTCTTTTAATTTCACAGGTTGAAAACCGGCCAAAATACTACGGAAGAGAGTAAGGAGTCCTAATTTTTTGTCTCAAATTGTAAATTATTGCTTTTCTGTGTTTTACTTGGTCAGTGCATCTGTGTGTTCTGTTCTAAAATAGGTACCATGGAATGATTTCAAGGGAAGAAGCTGATCAGTTGCTCAGTGTTGCAGAGGGAAGTTATCTTATTCGAGAAAGCCAGAGACAGCCTGGGACATATACGCTAGCTTTACGGTTGGTATTGAATTCATTTATTTAGATCAAACCATTAACTATTTATACAGCAAAGCTTTGAAGTACCAGAATAAGAAACAATTGGTTAGCTGAGAAATGAATGTACTGTGCGCTAAAATGTATTTAAAAAATAATGTAATAAATAAAAGGATATTTTTGTAACTAGACTTTTTATGAAGTCATTATGGCAAATTTCATAAATAAACTCTCACATGCTCTTTACAAAGCAGTCAATGACATTCCTGTGTAGGAGGACTAAAGCAATGTGATGAATATTTATGTATGTAACAGGTCTTGATTGTACTGGAAAAACAACAAAATTATATCTTATAGAAGATGAGGATAAAAAAATTAAGTGTCATCAGTTAAAGAATGTTAGTATTTATAATGTAGTAATCAATAAAGGAATAAAGCCGAAAATTAAAGAGTAAAGGAATCAGAAATTGTAAATAGTTCAAGAAAGAGAGATTTGCAAAGCATTTAGTATTTTAGCAAAGTTCTCTTATTTCCCCAAACACTTCTTCTGTCATTCCACTGCAAGCTTCATATTTACAACTAAGACAAACATTTGTTTGATCGTCATTGCTTTAAAAGTCTCCCGTCTCTTTTAGTATGGAAACTTCTAAACCTTCCTATCTATTCATGTGCATGTCTTTGACTTGGAGACGTTTCCCAACATCATATTCAGCATTCTATAGCTAATGTGAGGGGACTTGGTCCCTTCACACCCAACAAATATTAAAACAGATCTTTCACTAACGCTGAAATTGATGAGCTAAACTAATATGGTTATACTTTGACTTTACATTAATGATGGAGTAGCTGCTATTTGTTACTTACTGTGTGTCTAGGCTTAACATAGATATTTAGTAGATGTTTACTTTTGGAGCGTATACTGTGAATTAGACCTATTTATTCAGTTACCTTCCCATTCAAACTACTACAAGGGAACAGGGTTTAAAATTTGAGTTCCATGCTTCATAACCATTTGTGTTATGTGCCTGCCAGTAAAATACCTGTTTGAAGTGTCTTAACAATCTCTAGTTTATACTGTTTACAGTAAGAATTACGTCTTACCTGTTACTGATTCTTGGTAATCTATATGTGCCTTGTATTGTATTTCTGTTTACTATTAATTTTGTGACCTGCAAACCCCACTACCCTACACAGAAAGACATTTTTTAAAATTTTCTGATGATAAATATTGTAGTATTCTGAATAATGCGAAGTAGCTTTTTCCTTTTTTGTATGGGTGTGTATTGTTTTTGTTTGTTAATATGGTCTTCTTTTATATTCAGCAATGTTTCCAAAATACATATTTTCCTTTCTCTAAAGAGTGAGACACAGATTATCAGTTTTTGGATTTAATAGCAGCATCATTGAGGACGCTGCCCTATTTTAACATTTACTTTGTGTTTTGCTTTGGAGAAGGTTAACCTGTTTTGTTAACTAGTTAGCTGTTTCAGTATTAATTCCAAAGCGAGACATTCTGGAGCTTTCTGAAAAATGTAATTTGTGAACTATTTCTTGTCATCTTTTTTAACATGAGCGAGATGACTAATTTGAAATTACATAACAGTTGGATATCTGGCAGTAAAATGTTGAATGATGGAAGGAGGTTGTCATGACAACATTTGCTGTAGTGTCAAAAGGGTAGATTAGCTCCTTCAACTGAATGATGCAGTATAACAGATCAAAAAAATTACATTTCTACCAAATAAATAAAATGATTAACTTTTAAGCACTTAAATTTATTTTTTCTTCAAATAAGTGAAGGAACATACATAATTTAATGAAAACAGGCAGTTAGCATACTTTGTCTATTTCTATTGACTGAAAATTTCCAAATTAATTTTGAGTTTTGAAACTTTCTAAGGTGCTATCTTTAATTACAAAGGTAATTAGTTCCATGTGTGTACATTTCACCTCATGGAAAAAAATTATAACATTTGCGCAAAATGTATCTTGAGCAATTTTACATCTGTGCCCACATACATTTCCACAGGAGCATAGCTAGAAAAAATAATTTATATTTTGAAGTGTTAAGGAGACCAAACACACAAGCATGTCAGATGTGAAGTGGGTGGGTGCCTGTCTGATAAGAGGTTAGCAGAACAAGAGGGCAATGGAGTACTGCACTAGGAGCAGGAGACAACCTGCACATGTGATTGTAGGAACGAGGGCCACAGAGTGGTAATATGCAAAGTATGTGTTCTGGGTATGCTATTCAAAGACACCAGTAAAGGTGAAAGAATACTGTGACTTTTTTGTAACTGTAAGTTTAAACCAGGAGGTTAGATGGCAAGCTATCCAGCATTTGCTGGTGATGCCTTAACTTTTGCTGAGGAGTAGTGGGACCAGGGAAGACAGGTGGGGTGGTAGGAACTCGTGCCCAAGAGGTGCAAGTACATGGCCACTAGCTATTCAACCTCAAGCAATCCTGCCCATTCAGGGGAAAACAAGGAAGAACACCAGTTTGGTACATTCAGTATGCTAAGCAGTAATAGTGTTCCTCCTTAAAAAGAGTGGGCAGCAGAAATGCATTTTAGCTAACCCACAACTGAAGACTTTCTCAGAAGTCAAAACTTTTGATTTAGAAATAGTTTAGAAAATACTTGGTATTTGTTTTTATTTCCAAATTTCTAGTGTATCTCTTGATTATCAAACTCTCTTCTATGGAGTTGAACATGATTGATCATAGCATGTTCTCTGTGGTAAGTACAAGATAATATTTCCCCCAATTAGAACGGTTAGAAAGAAAATTGACCAATCAAGTGAACTTTATTGTTATAGGGTAGCAAATGGACACATTTTGTTTATTGATAATTATTTCTGAATGAGTAAATTCATTGCAAAGTGAGGGAGTTCCAAGTTCTTTCTAAATCATGAAGAGGCAAAAGCATACATTTCAAATTATGATGAAGCATTTTAAACAGCACAGTAAAATGAATGGAGGTATGTTGAACTTAAAATTTCATAAATAATTTTTAAAGCAGCATGAGAAGTCTGTTATGTCTAATTGGGGTATATACAATTATGTATATTGGAATTGTTTTTTAGATTTCTTTTTGTTATACAAAATGTAGAATTTCAAGCGTTTTTGTTTTTTGTGAGTTTGCATTCAGAAGACAGTCAGCTAAGTCACACTGTCTAGAATCTGAGCGTCTCCTTGAGCCCTTAGAATGGACTGACACATGGAAGTTCACAGGTTCAGTGTGATATTGTGGAATCAAAGCTAGACCTGGTTGTAGATAGTTTTACATCACATACTTTGTAAGGCTACTGTGCTTTCAGTAAAAGTGAAGAGATTCTATTTTTTCTGTTTAATTAATCTCTTTAGCACTACTGTACTATCTCTCTCTGTATTATGAAACTGATTAAAAATACAACTTTAGCTATGATCAACAACATAATTTAAAGATCTTGTGTTACCGTATCTCCTTGTAATCAATTGTATTGTTTGAAGCAATTTTATTTACATAGTGCTTTTAGAGCTGCTCTTTAATGTGCAATGTTGAGTAGTAAATCATTATTAACAATTATTCCTGTCATTTTAAAATCAATTTCCCCCTGCCCTTTTCTTCTTTTACTCTTCACCTGACAAATAAGAATTATCTTGCCACACTTATGTTAAGCCTGAAGGCTTAATGACTGTTGGTGACTTGTGTTCTGCTTTTGTGGTCATTATGCAGGTTTTTTATGTCTTCCCCTTAGGCTTTGGCAAATTGATTTAAAAGAATCTTCAGGGGCTCTTGCTCTGACCAGCTGCAGTGCAAGCTACAGTTTAAACCCCTGGTGGCATGACACATTCTTATATTCTATAAACATTTTTATATGTGTAGCAGTTTATGACCTTTCTGTATTAAATTTTCATTCGTTTCCACTCAGTCTCACAATTACTTTTTTTACTTTCTGTGTAATAAACCTTTTGAGGTGTTGATTGTCTCCAGGGTAATTTTAGGACTGAAAAATAATATGAATAACTATCAGACTTCCACTTTAAGTAAAAGAAAGCACTACAGATAAGCGACTTTTGAGGAAAATAGCATAGAGCTATTTGCAAAAGGTCATCTTTAGATTGGTTACTATTAATAATTTCTGTTTTGAAGAATGATTCATTTCTGACTATTTCTTCACACTCCATTTTAGGCCTGCTTTCTTAAACTTGAGGTTTCTGAAATTGGCTCATAAGGTCTGTCATTTTTCATCTTAAATTTAAAGGCTCATTTTTACTGTTTGTTGCAAGTATCCAAGCATCTGATGATTTTTTTTTTTAATTTTATTTCCAGTTTTGAAAAGAAATCATGTTTTAAAAAAAAAATTGTTGCCTAAACAGTACTTTTCATTGTTGTGTGTATTCTTCAGTCCTTCACCCTTTATCACTGGCTATTTGACATTTAATCCTACCATATTATACCATAATCTGTTATATTCAGACACTGAATCATAATTAACAGAGTCACAAATGTTAAATCTTGATTCTCAATACTAGTTGAAACTTTATTCTTTCATTTGTGAAACTGCCAGTCTGTAACTCTCAGACTTCTCAGCCTGATTTTCTCAGTACTCTTGCTCTGAAAAGTAGAGTGAGATTTATAGCAGATTCAAAATTCTGCCAAACAAGGCAACCAGATCATGGCATGCAGATATCCTACCAAATACAGAATGACATTCAGGTTTTTGTTACCAACTTACGATGCCGTCTTCATTTATAACTTGCTGAACATTTGCTACTTTTCTTAACCCTGTATAGACTTGTATCATCTTCCAGCACCCGATTTCTTGCATTTACATTCAGATAAGACTCCTCATCCTTTGTGGCTCCACCTCCACTGAATTTGTCTTTAGGACTCTGCTATTCTGCCTCCACTTATGTTCAAATCCACATTGTTTGTTTGTGTTACTCTATTATTATACTTGAGTTTTTTCCTAGAAGTCCAGTGTACTGTCTTTTAACACTTACTATTAGTCATCTCTTATGTATGTTTTGTTCATTGATATTTATTCATTTGTTGTTCAGTTTTCATTCAAGGAGCTTCATGCACTGTACCCAGAGTCTCAGTATTGCTCTTTGACTTTGGTTTTGTGTGAACTACTTTGTATTTGGGACAGCATCATGATGCTGTGGTTAGTAGCTAATGCTCAAGGACTCTGGTCCCTGGACACGGTCAAGTTAGCATATACTCCTTGTGGGTTTTCTTCAAGAACTCGTCCTACGTCACAAAAAGATTCATGTTAGATGATTGATAACTGTTTATTGGTTGAATATTAGCGATTACCCACCACAAATCCTGTCTGAGACAGACTCTATAATCAAGTTACATTTATAGGTATGCATTTGTAAAGAAGTATGAAATATAGCTTATTATAAAAAGAGTGGTAAGTATTCCATGTTGATCTTCACTCTGTTGTTGGTAGTGGTAGGGGAGGGCGTTTGGATGGGGGTGGGTCTGGTGTCCATAATTTCTGCTGCAGCATTTGCAGATGTGCATCAAAATGAAATGCATCGTTATAAAGTATTTCTTATATTGTATGGTTTGTGACATTCTGAGCCTTAAATGTGTTTAAAATCTGTACTCCCACAGATGAGGAATAAACACGTGAAAATGCCAGTTACAGAAGCTAACAACATCCATAAAAATTGCATTTGTGTGTTTCTTGAAAATATCTACTCAATCATCTCCTTATTACTGATCTTATAAGTGGAATTGTTCTTTATAAAAGAAAATTGAGTTGAATTATATTTTGCAGTCTAACATCAGATCTCCCTCAGGCACACGCAGTCTGTATTAAATTAGATATTATTAAATACATTGAATAAGGGTTGCCTAGCACCCAGCCATTGCCTCATAGCACATGTCCTCTGTGAAAATACACGTGTGGTCTGCATTTTTTTTTTTCCAAGCCTGTGGCTTTGTTGCACTGTAAACTACTGTGAAATCAAAATCATATTGATTTGCCATTTTCCTTTTAACTTATAGGAGTATGAATGAAACAGCTTCTCAGTTTCAGGGCTGAGAAACAATGGTTAGTTTTTAATAAAATATTACAGTTTTTATAATGTTTGCACAGGCTTTAGTTAATTCTGTTTTCTTCCTACATGCCAAAAGACATGAATGTTGGGTTAACTGACAGTTCTAAAGTGGACCTGTGTGAAAATATTTGTGAGTGGGCCTTGCAATAGACTGGCACTGTGTCCAAAGTTGGTTTCTGACTTGCATCTGATGCTGCCAGTATATCCATCCCAGCTGGACCCTAAATTGGATTAAACAAGATTAAGAATATTACTTTACATTCCTGTCATGTGTCCAGTCTTTGATGATCACCATTGCATGTCCAATTTGTCTTTTTTTTGCTTTTTATCTCTCACACTCTTTTGTTTTCTCTTTTTTTGTTGCTTTGTCTTTATCTTGAGCTTATAATAGTAAAAACTGAACTCAATGGATTTTTAAAAATAATTTCTCAGTAAATATCTTATAAAAATACTTGAAATGCAGTTGTGTATAAAGCCCAAGGATGTATTGTTGATGTCTGTCTTCTAGGCAGTGCAAACCTAATGTTTTCTGTTTTATCAACACTTCAGTAGAAAATTCAATCATAGTTCATTTTCTGTAGGCAATGGATTAACATTTGTGTTACCTGGACCAAAATGCATATGTTCTTGCATGGAAGTCATCCCTTCAACTAAAACACTCATACGCCACTTGAGAATTCTCATCAAGTCATGAAATGTTTTGAGTTTTTAGATAGATAGATAGATAGATAGGTTTTATTACCAGCACCCTCTTTAATTTACAAAACATGCCACAGCACAAATGTACAGGATTCTATTGTTATTTAACAAAGATAACTGCTTTTAAAGTGGTCCTTCAGATTTTTGCTTTGCTCTTGTCCAGTTGACAGTATATTTTGTAGATATTGCAATGTTATGTATTTCGAGATAAACACTTTTTTTTTCTTTCTTTGGTGCTTTCCCAGTCTCGGTGAGATATTTTTTCTGTGTAACAGCCTACCTTGGCATCAAATTTGTCAGTCTGTTACATGGCACATTTATACCCGTTTAAAAAAAGGGCCTTCCAGTGAGTACTTTCATAAGTTGCAGATATAATACATTATAATGGTTTTATTTTTCCAGTTGAGTATCTGGTTGCCTTATATAAAGTATAAAATTTCATTTTGAAAGGCGCTGTAAAGCAAATAAACTACAGAGAGACATGAGTATTCTTAAATTAAATACCTGTTTGTGAAAGTACTTAAATCTATATATATGAAAGCCAAATACCACTGACTCACTCATCACAAAATCTCCTGAACCATGAGGACTTGGGACTTGAAATTTGGAATGTAGGTTACCCTTGGCCTATAGGTGCTCACTAAGAAACAGTTTTAAAAATTTCGTGGTCCAAGAGCGAAATTTCCTATAGTTTTTTTTAGACATGTTTATATGTCTGTCCGCTTTTCACGAAAGAACTACTTAACGGATTTAGATCAGGTTTTTTTTTTCTATAATTTGCTTGAACATTCCATTGATTTTGCGACTTTCTCATTGCACTAAGTATCATAATTCACTTGCGGTACCGATTTATTAGCGCAAATCCGAGAGAGACTCATCAGGCTGCAGGGCAGGGACTATAGAAGGAAAAAATTGTATATATTAGGCATAAATAGCATATTAGCATAAATAGGCGTAAAAGTAATTGATAGCTTCTAAAACATTAAGATTAAGCATAAATTTGAATGTTAAGCAAATAAGATAGGTCAAGCAAATGGTTAACTAAAAAATCAGTCATGTTGCATTATTTTTTAAGCTTGAAGGAAAATTACCAGTATTAAGAAAGCAAGAATAAGAACATGACAAGAATGACGCACAGAAACTAACCGAGGACAAGATAAGAAGGCATGAGAACATCTGTTCTCATGGAGGCCAGAAAACAAGGAGCAATACCAGTAACAAAATGCAGGAAAAATGGTTTTAGTAGGCATGTACGAAGCCAGCTGGAATATTGAATCAACAAAGATGGCAAAAAGGCATTGCTGCCAAGGTCAGATGATGTAATACAAGGAAAATGACAAAATATGTTCTAACATAAATAAGTTTAGAAAATTAGTAATACTAGCATTTAACCTAAGTACAGAAATTAAATGTAAATCAAGCATGCCAAGCAAATGATTAAATAAAGGCACATGCCATATTTCTTTTTAAATTAAAGCTTAAGATTCAGGCCACCATTATAAAAAGTTTGGAAGGCTTAGGAAAGGAAATGACACAAGAAAGCCCAAAGATGGTAAAAGGAAGCCATCTGTCTTGCCTTAGACCAATCAAAAATAACCAAAACAGAAACGAGAGAGAAACAATGGACAGTAAAAACAGGTGCAGAATGAGCTAATTTAATGAGGTCAAAGTGATAAGAAATGATATATAAGTTTTGGGTTTTGAACTGTTCGGGGCTCGGCTCAATTTGACCATATTGGGTTGAGTCCTTGTTATTATTATGGTTATTTTATTGCAATAAAACTATAGACTCTGTATGCCTATCCATTGAGTCCTAATAGCCTTCATTTCAGGTAAAAAGCCTTCTGGTGATAATTTTTCGCTATGTCACGCCCTCCTCACTCACCCATCTGCCTCGAGGCGTAACCTTAACTCCGCTTAGTTAGCGAATGAGAGAACAACTTAACGGATTTAGATGTTTATTTTTTTCTATAATTTGCTTGAACATTCCAGTTGATTTTGCGAGAAGTCTTGAGGCATCCCATAGCAACAGGCAAAATTGAGCATGTATGTCTGCAGGATCCAAATCTTGCCTCAAATACATATACATGGTTAAATAGACAAAACAATCTAAACAATAGTGTGATGTGATGGTTATTTTCAATTAGTGATAACATACAAAATTGTCATAAATACTGTATATATGCAATGATTAACTTTGTCATAGTGAAAAAATATTCAGCAGTTCAAAGCACATTTAATCATGTCATCTTTCCAACTGCCTGTGTTACAGCACCTGTATTGCCATAATTCACCAGCTATGTAGTGTCATTAAGCAAATGCCTCCCTTCACAAATCCCCAGTTCGCACAATTTGCCACAATCTGTCACTTTAGAGTTTAAAGCAACTAGGCAGGTGGCTAGACAGTAGCCAGTAGATTCAGATTCACATCATCTCCACCTATCCATTTTTAATGTGCTGAAGTCTGAATTATCAGAATAAATACAATGGGATGAATGTCTTGTAAATCACAATTTAAATAAATTAAAATGGGATGGAAATGGAATAGAAGGTCATACTTGTTTGACTGTACCTTTTTGTGTTTCATTTTTTGGAATGATGCTTTCTTTTCCTGTCCTGATTAATCTCATGCATATAGTGGAATTGTATGTGGCTGAGTGTAATAGAAAAAAAAATCTCTGAAACCAAAATATTAGGTTATTGCCCTCTTTGAAACAATTTACTTTTTGTGTGTAGCTGATAAGCAGCTGTTCTTTGTCAAGGAATTTAAAGTAATGTACCTCAGGGATTTGTTTACAAATTACATTAGACACAGTTTTGAGACTGCCCAAAGGATTGTTGAAGTAACATCTTGAATTGTTGAAAAGACTTACAGTGCATCAGGAGTTAAATCCTCAAAGATCTCCATTCACCGGTCAGTTTACACCCCAGTCCTCCGCTAAAATCACAAGCTTAATGTAGTGACCAAAAGACTGAGACTTCAAGTATGAACAGCCAGAATTCATTTCCTCCAAAAGGATATAGGGCAGGCTCACTGTGATAAGGTAGGGTACGGGAGGTACTCCAGGTAAAGCCATTTCTGCTTTAGATGAGCCATTAGGAGTCTTTTCCTTCACATAAGGGTTGTGATGATGACAGCATTTTGTGAGGACCCAGGACACACAGATTATGTATCTCAGCTGGACTTGGAGTATTTGGGAATACTCTAGATCCTGTTGTTTGGAATACAAAGTTTTGGACTCACTTGCTTAGCCTGTGGACACTATCAGCAATTATGGACATTACTGTTTGTCTATTATCACATAAATGTGAACTAAACTTGTGGTATGTTTTGTTGATGCTATAAAAAATTACACACTAAAATGTAAGAATGAAGAATGACACTTTATTCACACCATCTTCGTGCTAGCAGCTTCTTTACCTATTTTAGTAGTAAAATTTAAAAAGAAAACTGCTCAAAAAACATTGATCATGAGTAACCCATGCTACTTTGTGCTTGGGTGGGCTTCTACAACAAATGAATTTCTTAATTATTCCACTATTGCAAAAGCCACTCTATAAAGTTTTTTGTGTGAAACCATTTAGTGGTTTGTGTTCCCTGGCAGTATTTAAACAGTGGCACAAAATTTGAAACAAATTAGTCGTTTAGTATCTCTCATATCATTCATGGGTCATCGATTTTTGAGTAAAATAGTAATATGGGACTTGATGTGAAGGAGCATTAATTCTCTGTGAAAATGCAATGATTTTAAGTTTTGCTTTTAGTTAATTTCAGGTTATATTGTAATATCAGCCTTGTGTAATGGACCAGTTTCATTGTCCATTGTTCTCTGGATGTTATGTTGATAACTGTTCTTCGTTCTTTCCTCCAGTAGAATCTGGTTTTCTAACAAGAGAACATTCATCAGTAAACCACCAGGCTAAGTCAAACTGGGTGTGTCAAATCATCGCATCTCATCCTCGATAAGCCTTCAGGTTTGTCCGAATTGAGCCCTTGTCCGGTGATTGTGTTTGTGTTCCTCTTCCGGCTTAATGTTTCATTTTTGGGACAAATACTTTTGCATCCCTGTGGCACAGTTTGAAAGCTGTATTCGTCTTTCAGCGCCATTGTTTTGCATGCTTGCACGCTGAAATCAGACTTTTTAAGCAAACACACATGCACCAAATCCAACAAGAATCACACATTCTGAAGCTCAGAGTGCATGTGCAGTGCTTCATTACACAGATTGTTTTTTAAATTTGATTCTTCCTGCTGATTACAACTATCGTTTACCAAAATATAGTAAGTACACCTCACGTGAGCTAATGTATGCTTATGAAGCTTTCCATTATTTATGTGTTTACATGACCTTTGAATTTACTCATTACATTCAGTCTTAATTTGCTGCCAGATTGTGTGCTAGACTGTTTGTGTTGCTGCTGCTTCCTTTCCAGTCCCTTTTTTGTCAAATGTTTTTGTGATCAATATTGCTACTGAAGCTCAAAATGAAAAAAATAAATGTGTGTTGGGATTTGATTTGGAAGGAGAGGATATTGTTTCTTGTCTTGCTTACTTTTTATTAATAACCAAGATTTGCTCATGAATTTAGTATAAGGATAGTGATAATTGATCTTGGTAGCATCTCAGGAGTTCTTTGTATATTTACCTTTTTCAGAAATGGCACTACTGAGTAGTAGCATAGCCACTTTACTGTCATTTAAATGTCACAGCCTGAAAGAGTGTGTATGTTTTGGAATTAAAAAGTAATTGCATTCTTCCTCCTTGACTAATGAAAATAGCATTCCACATACATGCGTATGATGTGAGTCTTTAATCATCTGCTACTTTGATGTGCCTTATTACACAACTTGGCTCTATTTGGAAAATTAAATTAAATTGTAATAACTTTGTAGGTCTTAAATAAATTGAAAATATGAACTATAATTAATGTAGAAGGGGCAAATCTCATTTTTTGCTTTAGTTGGTAACTTATCACAAATCATTTAGGTGACTGAAAGGGTAAAATTTAAATTCATAGTCAACAATAGACAGTTCCATTTAGGAAACTTGCATTTACCCAGGATCACAAGGTGTATCTTGATTTAAAATGATATGGTCTTAAGCATCCTTACGGGATGTGCCCATACTTCTCATGTGATTCATTCAATTTTCCCATCACCCTACATCATTTCTCCTTGCCTAGTGCTTTATTGCCAAACAAATTTCTTTATATTGACTTAGCCGTAGTTTTCCTCTACAACAGTAAGCGGCCCTTTTTAACTTTGATTTATTCTGTACATTCTTTGACCATATCTCAGTCCCATAAACCATGCAGTTATAACTCATGACACTGCTTATGTGAATATTTCCTTTTAATGACAAATTCTTTAGAATCTGAAATCTCCTGGAATGTCTTCAATGACCTAATCCCCTTTTTTGCCAAAGCAAAGTCTGCAACCTCTGCATCTTCATCTCCATTCTTTCTGTCAACAACTTAGTTGTAGACACATTTAACTCATACCCTTATTATGATGGGCATTTTCCACTTATTTTGTAATTTGGATATCTTTAAATGGTTAAGGTTAGTTAAATACTTTGGGCAAAAGATAAATATATATTTAAATTAAAACAAAGTACCCATGTTGCTACATGAAAAACTTTACTATGAGAAGTAGAACTGATGCATTCTTCTGAGCTGGCTCACGTGCATTCATTTCTAAAAATTTTCTGACTGCAGGGAATTTGCTGATAATGTAGGAAAAATGTATAAATAAATTTACCTTTGCTTGTAGGGTCAGAGGAGCTTTCATTTTAAAGTTTTAAGCCTATGAATAACAAGCCCCTGTATGTTCCCAGCTACATCACAGCATTACATTAGCTTATAAACACAAAACATATTCTCAAAATGAACTTTTCTTGTGGCAGTCATACCTTCACTATCCTATGTTTTAAATTATGTGTAGACCATGTTTGTTTGTGTATTTGCTTGCACAACTTTGTTGGGCCTAATTTCACTCTGTTGAAGCTAATCTATGTGGCTTAGCATTTAGTTAATTACTCCAGCTAACAGGCATAAGAAATTGGAATCTAGTTGGGTATTAGTATTAGAATTGGCATTAGCCATTTTATTCTGTATGGTAGCAGTAAAAACAAAGCAGACTGTAGACTTCAAAAAGGATGGGGCGGTGGGAAGATTTTAATCACACCACACAGCAAATGACACAACACATTGGTAGCATTGTAAATAAAGAGGAGAGTTTTTTTGTAAGCAGGGTGGCATTTTTTCTCATGTGTATCTTGAACCTTTTTTATAAGCTTCGTGTTTGCTTTTTATAACTATTACATTTGTATTAGTAATCGCTATACAGCAACCCATAGCTACAGCTGAATGGGTACATCAGCAGAGCATTTAATGAACACAATTCTTTCAACAACACGTTTACCATAGTTGCCAAAAATCTACATGTATTACTTGTTAAATTCTCAATTCTGTATAATGTAGAAGAGAGTGTACCTATTTAAGAAAGGTAAATGATAATTTGAAAAATATGGTTGGTTTAGCACAATGTTTCCCAAACTTGGTCCTGGGGACCCCCTGTGCTGTAGGTGTTTGTTCCAACCAGCTTCTGCTTTTAATTGAACTCCTGGGCTAATTAAGTGAACTGATATTTCCCAAGTTCTGTGTTTAGGGAACAATATAGAAATTAGAAAAGTAAGTTTGCTATAAACAAAAAATATATATATATTAAAATGTACCAAGCAGTTATATAGGAATGTTTTTATTTCTTTTAACAGTATTTTCATCTTGATTTTCATTCAACTTTTCAAGGTGTTTTAATTGTTTAATTAATCCATTATTTACTAATTAGTGGGTCTGACTCTAAAGTAGTTGCAGCATTTGATTTTTCAGTGTTGTTTGCCTGGGTGTCTGATCTGCTCGTTTTTAATTGTCATTATTAAGATACAACGAAGTGGGGAAAACTGCACAGAGAAAGAGCAAAGTATGATGAAATCAACAAAAGAGTTAAGCATTTACATCTATAGCAGAAGCAGAAATATTTCTAAATGTCTTATAAATGTAAAAATCATGCTGCTATGCTTTTCTGAATGTAGAATAAGAGAAAAAAATATCAGCTAATTAAATGAGCTCAGTGTTGTCACTGATTAGGAATCTGGTTGGAACAAAAACCTGCAGCCACAGGGGGTCCCTGGGACCGAGTTTGGGAAACACTGGTTTAGCATGTACTTGTTGTACTAGTTACGCATATAATGTTGCTTCCAATTCTTCCATAAAGCTTTGAATTCCTAGATTTAGAAAAAGCCCAGAACAACATGCAGGAAGGTTTTAATGGAAATAATTTCCAGTTCATTGAAAAGTTTCTTCTACACGCTCAGTGAAGCAACAATTCTCTAACATTAGCTTCTGCTGTGATACTAGAATCAAGTGCCTTGAGCATGGGAAAGGACGTATATAAATAATGTATTATTATTAGGTTAGATAAGGAGCGGCTTTAATTATAACAAGAGCAAAAATCCTGTTGACTCCGATGGCCTTTTTGCAGTTTGAATGTCAGACTTTGCATTATCCCCTTTCTTGTTTAAATTTTTTTTAACCCGTTTGTGGAAACACATAGTAAAATGGTGTGTAACAATTTAAGACACTCTTGACTAGAAACATCTTTTTCAAGTATTATAGGATTTGCTTCATTTTAACAGAAGTGTAAGTTTTCCAAGAAATTTGTGTAGGCAATCATTGTCCTTTTCACTGTGTACTAAGCCTATGAGAAATTCGAGTTGATGCAAACGTTCAGGTACTTAATATGCTGATTTAAAATTTTAAATCCTGTGTAATGTATGAACTATCACTAATCCTGTTAGTGTATAATTAAACATAGTATTTAAAAAGAAAAACTTCTAGTATTATATCAGTGTGATGAATAAACATATGTGCCTCGGTAACCCTTTTGTGTTTACCTTTCCAGTTTTAATACATGTTTTGTGTACCTGAAAAAGGCCTTGTGCCTTTATTAGGGTTACCCTTGACAACTTAGTAAAAAAAATTGTGATTCCAGTGTTGTATAATTACATAACTGTTCAACTTAACACAAAGAGACACTCTCACTGAGTAAAGATACTAGGATACACGCCTGCAGCCAGATAAGCACTTGGTAGATGAATGACCCTCCTAGCCAAGTGGCACTTATCCTGAAGAGGCCTTTTTAGTATGTGTTTGTCACTTGCCAGGTGGGGACACTTAGACTGTGTCACCTTGGATGAGAAACCTCGAACAGACTGAATTCAGTAAGCAGCATATTACACAATTTCTTAAGCATGTCATACTTAATGACTATAGTTGTGTGTCCTTCTCTCCTTCAAAATGTCAAATTACACAACTTGGAATCACAAGGGACAACTAATTACAAAACTCATGATGGCCTTTCAGCAGTTTCAAATTTTCAAAAGTAATGTATCACATACTTGTCATATTCTGACAGCAAATTAATTTGCTACCTGGCAACACCAGTGGTTGTACATTTGCTTTCCAGGTATGACGAGTTCAGGTATGATCAAAAGTGTTTGATTTTGTTCAGGCGAGTCACTAAAGGTGCTCCTGACTCACTGAAATTATGTAATGGAAGTCTGCAACTAAAAATTGCTGGAAATGTTGTATAGTGTGGTGGACATCTCTCTATTATAAAAAAAAAATCCTACAACAACAACAACATTTATTTATATAGCACATTTTCATACAAAAGTAGCTCAAAGTGCTTTACATAATGAAGAGAAGAAAAATAAAAGACAAAATAAGAAATTAAAGTAAGACAACATTAATTAACATAGAAAGGAGTAAGGTCCGATGGCCAGGGTGGACAGAAAAAACAAAAAAAAAACTCCAGAAGGCTGGAGAAAAAAATAAAATCTGTAGGGGTTCCAGGCCACGAGACCGCCCAGTCCCCTTTGGGCATTCTACCTAACATAAATGAAATAGTCCTCTTTGTAGTTCGGTTTTTCACGGAGTCACTTGATGCTGATGGTCATACAGACTTCTGGCTTTTAATCCATCCATCATTGTTGGAACATCATGGTGCTTTGGGTAGATGGTGGTGGCGCACGCCACCACCAACAGGACACCGGAAAAGGAAACAGAAGAGAGAGTAGGGGTTAGTACAGATTTTGAATGAATAGTTATTATAATGAATTAGATATACAGAGTATCAGGATTAAATTACAGTGAAGTTATGAGAAGGCCATGTTAAAATAATGTGTTTTCAGCAGTTTTTTTAAAGTGCTCCACTGTATTAGCCTGGCGAATTCCTACTGGCAGGCTATTCCAGATTTTAGGTGCATAACAGCAGAAGGCCGCCTCACCACTTCTTTTAAGTTTTGCTCTTGGAATTCTAAGGAGACACTCAGTTGAGGATCTGAGGTTACGATTTGGAATATAAGGTGTCAGACATTCCGATATATAAGCCGGGGCGAGATTATTTAAAGCTTTATAAACCATAAGCAGAATTTTAAAGTCAATTCTGAATGACACAGGTAACCAGTGTAGTGACATCAAAACTGGAGAAATGTGTTCGGATTTTCTTTTCCTGGTAAGAATTCTAGCAGCTGCATTCTGCACTAGTTGCAAACGATTGATGTCTTTTTTGGGTAGTCCTGAGAGGAGTGCGTTACAGTAATCTAGCCGACTGAAAACAAACGCATGAACTAATTTCTCTGCATCTTTCGATGATATAAGAGGTCTAACTTTTGCTATGTTTCTTAAGTGAAAAAATGCTGTCCTAGTGATCTGATTAATATGTGATTTAAAATTCAGATTACAATCAATGGTTACCCCTAAGCTTTTTACCTCCGATTTGACTTTTAATCCTAATGCATCCAGTTTATTTCTAATAGCCTCATTGTATCCATTATTGCCAATCACTAAGATTTCGTTTTTTTCTTTATTTAATTTGAGAAAGTTACTATTCATCCATTCTGAGATACAAGTTAGACATTGTGTTAGCGAATCAAGAGATTTGGGGTCATCAGGTGCTATTGATAAATACAGCTGTGTGTCATCAGCATAGCTGTGGTAGCTCACGTTGTGCCCTGAGATAATCTGACCTAATGGAAGCATGTAGATTGAGAAGAGCAGTGGACCCAGGATAGAGCCTTGTGGAACACCATATAGAATATCATGTGTCTTTGAGTTATAATTACCACAACTAACAAAGAATTTTCTCCCTGCCAGGTAGGATTCAAACCAATTTAAGACACTGCCAGAGAGGCCCACCCATTGACTAAGGCGATTCTTAAGAATATTATGATCAATGGTGTCAAATGCGGCACTCAGATCTAAGAGGATGAGAACAGATAAATGGCCTCTCTCTGCATTTACCCGCAAGTCATTTACTACTTTAACGAGTGCAGTTTCTGTGCTGTGATTTGTTCTAAAACCTGACTGAAATTTATCAAGAATAGCATGTTTATTGAGGTGCTCATTTAACTGTATAATGACTGCCTTCTCTAGAATTTTACTTAAGAAAGGCAGGTTAGAGATGGGTCTATAATTTTCAAGAGCAGAGGGATCGAGATTATTTTTCTTAAGTAGCGGTTTAACTACCGCAGTCTTAAGACAGTCTGGGAAGACCCCCGTATCTAATGACGAATTTACTATGTCAAGAACATTATGACTAAGCACGCCCGATACTTCTTTGAAAAAATTTGTTGGTATTGGGTCAAGGGCACAGGTGGAGGGTTTCATTTGAGAAATTATTTTATGTAAATCAGATAAATCTATCCTAGTGAAAGACTTTAATTTGTTTATTATGGGGTACTGGGGTTTAAGAGGATCCTTAGTGTTGGGGAGATATACTATGTTATTTCTAATATCATTAATTTTTCCATCCATCCATTCTCCAACCCGCTGAATCCTAACTACAGGGTCACGGGGGTCTGCTGGAGCCAATCCCAGCCAACACAGGGCACAAGGCAGGAACCAATCCTGGGCAGGGTGCCAACCCACCGCAGTCATTAATTTTTTGATTGAAAAATACAGCGATAGCCTCACAGGTTTTACTGGAAGTACTTAGGAGGCATTCCTTTGAGTTACTTGGGTTTAACAGATGATCAATTGTCGAAAATAAGACTCTGGGATTACTAGCATTGTTATTTATAATCTTAGAGAAATAGCAGCGCCTCTCAAGACGGACTGTGTTATTGTATTCTGTTATTTTAACTTTTAATATTTCATAGTCAATAGTTAGTTTAGTTTTCCTCCATTTACGCTCAGCTCTACGGCATGTTCTCTTTAAATCAGACACTCTTTGGGTCTTCCATGGTATAACAATGCTAGAAGATTTTTTAACTGTTTTTTCAGGTGCAACTAAGTCAACAGCAGCCCTCACTTTAGTATTAAATCTTTCCACCTTACTATTTACATTCTCCTCGCTATTATAGTTGGCACTATAAACGGACTGATTGGTTAGAATGTTTGAAAGTTTTAAAGCTGCTGATGAGTCAAAGAACCGTTTTTTAACAATATGCTTCTCATGAGTGTTTTCTATCATTATTTCTATATTAAAGAGTAGAAGAAAATGGTCTGATAGACCAATATCAATGACCTGCTTTATATCAACTTTTAGTCCTTTAGTAATTACTAAGTCTAACGTATGACCTGCTTTATGTGTAGGCTGATTAACGAGCTGTCTCAAATCAGAAGAGTCCAGGAGGTTCGTAAATTCTTTTACTTTCTGGTCACATTGATTATCTATATGAAAATTAAAGTCGCCGACTATTAAGAGTGTGTCATAGTTCGTAATTAAGATTGACATCAAGTCAGAGAATTCCTCAAAGAAAGACGCGTTGAATTTTGGAGGTCTATACACGGATAATACTCGAACGTGAGATACTCAAAAGACTTGAATTTACCAAAACTGATATTTTTACATTTTAACCTGCTTGAGTAAATGTTTGCTAGCCCTCCACCTCTCTTTCCTTGGCGATCAGCACGAGTAAAACTGTAATCCAGAGGCGCAGATTCGATTAAAACAGCTGCGCCATCTGAGCTAAGCCACGTTTCACTTAGTGCAATAAAATCTATTTTTTTATCACTAATAAGATCGTCTTGTTAGTTAAAGCTCTAACATTTAATAGAGCCATATTCAATGTTTCGGAGGAGCAGAGATGAATACTATGTGCGTTATTGATATATGGAACAGGAATTAAGTTATTTTTATTAGCGCCACTCTGCGTGTATTTTTTGTTTAATCTATGATACGTTTTTATAGTTTTAATACATTGTTCATCTAAAGTAGTAACTAGAGAGAAACAGTAGGGCGTCGAGACGTGATCTTCACATTAAGATCACGGAAGACACTATAAGACCTGCGAGACTAAAGAGATTGGCCACAGAGCGTCTCGCCGGGACCTTAAACATGAGACTTTGTGCCAAGAGATTGACCCAGGATTGTCTCGCGATGACTTAGAACATGAAATTCTTGCAAGACACGCCCTACTTACAACCAAATAAGACCACGGTCATCAAAACTCTCAATCGTGTTTTGGCTTTGAGCACAAACAGATCCAGGGCTCTGAGCACATATAAAGCATATAAGGACAATACGTTATAGATTAAACGTAGACAACTAAGCAAAGAGAAAACCGCGCAGAGAAAAGAGACTCAAAAGCGTTGGAGAGACAAAAAAGAAAAAGAATAATCTAGGTGCAAATTCAGAAAATAAAGAAATTAATTCTCATCCCGGATCAAGTGGAATTGAAAAAAAAAGTACCTCCAATCTGGATGTTGGCGCTATACACATGCAGAGCAGGTTAGAGATTATGAAAGCAATGGAATTCGAAAGGCTCAAAAAAAAAAATGTTGCCGCGATACACATGTGGAGAAAGTTAAAGAATATGAAAGTAGGAAAATGAAAAAGTCTAAAAAAAAAAAAAAAAAAAAAAAAAAAAGAAAGTAAAGATCGTAGTAGCGCAAACAAACGGAAATTATTACTTGAAAAAGGGAAAATAATCACCATGGACCAGGTGTCATTGAAACAAAAGCAGGATAAAGCGAGGTCAGAAATAAAAGACAGAGTAGAAAACAAAGTAAAACGTCATAAAGAGGTTAAAAAAAAGGGGGGGGCAAACACATGCAGAGCAAGTTAGAGATAATGAAAACTGGAATTCAAAAGCCTCAAAAAAAAAAAAAATGTAGGCGCGAAACACATGCAGAGCGAGATACAGAATATGAAAGCAGAAAAAAACGACAGTGTCAAAACAAAGAAAGTAAACATTGCATTAGCGCAAAAAAAGAGAAATTATCACTCAGAGAAATAATGAAAAGGCGAATAGAGATCAAATATATGGACATAGGTGATATGTCAGAAGTATGTAAATATTGTAAGGCTTTGAAGTTTAAGTCAAGAGAATTTCAAAAACACAGTTTACCTCACATGCATTTATTGGTTATTTTCCAAAAAAAATTATTAACTGCTGATAATGTGGATCGTTTTGTCAGTGATGAAATTCCAAACAGAGAAACCTATCCTGAATTATGGTACAAAGTCATTAAACACCTCTCACTGACCTCATTAAAAAGATTCAGCACATTGGGACTCGAAAGATTCCAAATACTGTTTTTACAGAAGTTCAGAAATAAAAGTGAATCTAATGAAACAGCAACAATTCAACGAAAAAAAAAATCTTAAAAGAGTGTATCTGGAAAAACAAAATCGGGGGTTGGCAAGCAGGGGGCAAAGCCCCCTAGTTTTAGATAGATAGAAAAAACACAAAACTATTAAAAGCATTGAACCTTCTTTGACGCAGTGTGCATGTGATGTTCAATGGGCTACTTTACCAGTAATGTAGTTGAATATGAGACTTTATTGTTCATGTTTGGAATGACTGCTGTTCATAGACAGGCATGATTTGAAAGAGTGATTGTGCTTAATTTCAGTCAGAATTACAGTAAGAGTTATTTAGAAATGTGGTTGATACCAGAGTAGTAAGTCAGGTTTGATACCTTCCTTGATGCTAGTGCTTAGAGAAACTATACTTCTTTGTGGCCCAATAATAGAAAAAAGTTGGAAAATAAAGTTAGGCATTGTCTTTCTTACCTTTTGATTTTCATAGACAGAAAAGAATATCATTGAACAACTGAGGTTATCCACATTTTGGCTTCATTTGATTTTGACCTCTAGCATGTGCCACGGTGGTTTTTTGCAGTGATGTAAACTAGTCAAGGTGCATAGCAATATTCTGTTTCATGTGTCTTTATAAAAAGTTTGTCAGTTCTTTGCATTCATAATTCCTTCTTTTCATGCTTGTTTCTAACCATCCATGCTTTTTTAGAACCCATGTAATCCAATTAAGGGTTGCATGGATCAGAACCTAACTAGCAGGTTTGGATGTGAGGCAGGAAAAGTCTGGTGGGAGTTTAAAAAAAAAAAAAAAAAAAAAATCTGTTGCACTTACAGTAGAAATTGGAGTAAAACATTGCTGTGTTATATTTGTATGGTGTCTTACCCTGTGTAGGTTCAGGCCTACAGTAACAAAAGCATTATCCATTTTTTTCTGTATTGCATAGCAATCCTTTCTAAAGGTTTACCTATTTATAGGTGCACTAGCTGTGTTACTCGGCTTAGTTCAAGAAATTTACTAAGGCACTGTAGCATGGTTATAGTGCTGTTAATCAAATATGTCAGAAGCACATTGTAACAGAGTACATTTTTGTATACAAATTTTTTTAAGCCAGGGGTTAATATTAGTTCATTGGTGCTCCTTACTCTTGAATATGTTACATACAATTGCTAATCAGTAAAACTCTCGTACCTTAATCAATTCTTGCTTTTCCTAATGACCAACATTGGCTTTTATTGATGGTCATTGCATAACATAATTTAACAGGAAACTGTATTATTTTGGATTTGTACTTGAACATGTACTTAATAGGAATAATGGGAAATTTTTGGTATAAATATAATTTTACCCTGTAACACATCCTGTAAAAAACTGTAGCTTCGATCAAAATTAAATGAAATAGCTTTGATCTGTAATTCTGTACGTTTACACAGGTTTGGAAGGTTTAGATCAAAAGTAATACTCACCAAATCGTTGTTACATTCTGCATTGACTTTTACAGGCTGTACATTTACTAGGACTGTGTGATGAACTGAATATTATAAGCATTGTACAGAAAAAAGTGAAAATAAATAATCTGTGAACTGTGTACAATATCCCAGTGTTCGAAGTGAAACCAAATTACTGGCGGTACTCTGTTCAGTCAGCATCTTGCTCCTTCTCACCTTTCGTTATCACTTTCACACAATATATTAGTTGTGCCATGGGAGGTCTGAGCACGGCAATACATTGCCATTGCTTTGGGGAAAGGTTAGTACTCGCCAAGCATTGCCAGTACTCTAAGAAGAAGTTGACAGAGGTGGTTGTAGTGGCCCTGCTAAGAGTGCTGCAACACCCCTATCTTTTATACTCTGTCCATGGGGGAGTCCTTTACTGAGCTGAACAAAAGTTTAAACTGACCAAGACATGCCATCGCTCTTGGCTTGTGTTATACCCAGGGCTTTAAATAGACTGGTATGCTGTACAGGCACTTCACTGTTTCTGATTTGTGAAGCAGAGCTTAGCGGCACATTGCAGTCTGACCTTCAAGGTGACATCCTAGTTCACTGCGATTATTGCATGTATTTCACCAGCAAGGGGACCCTCATCCCCCTACCTTCAAGTATATGCATATAAGTGATTTTCACAATCCAAAGGGAACAACATCACTTGAGCTAAACACTGCTGCTTTGCGCTTCATGGAACTTAATTTGCGTAAACTGTCGGCTCCACTTCTCTGCATTTCCTTCTTGGCATTAGGCAGAAAAAAGGTTGTGGTCCCTAAAAATATCCCACTCACTACAGCATTATTACAGACAAATGTCAACAAAAAAAAACAAATGAATCGGCCAGTTTTCTTTTTTTCTATAATCTCACCAAATTTTAATCAAATCAGTCAAAGCATTTTTGAGATTTTAGGGTATTTAGTTAGTGGATTTTTACCCTTAAATACTGAGATATTGAAATGTACTTTTATTTGCAGATACCTAGTGCCCAAGATGTACCATCTTGCCAAATTTCATCTTTTTTTTACCTAACAGGAAGTTTTTTGATTTTTTTTTTTGGTCTTTTTACGGATGGGTGAGTGAGTGAGCCGGTCAGTCAACTTTGCTATATATGTTCTCTATAATATATAGATTATACTGTATATCATGTGCTTTATTTTAAGATTGAAGCAATTGATCTTAGTGTTGGTTTCATTCCTTCTCAAATACGACCGCTGTTGTGTAATGCTTTTATGTTGCAATTGTGTTTAAAATTACACACAGTAAATGGTAAAGGGTAATCTTATGATTTGGCTTATACATTTTTCAGAAAAAAAGGCATGTTTCCATCTCTTTTCACCAAATAAAATTACTCTTTGATATTTGATTTCCTGTACTTCCATCCACTAGTTTTACATTTTTAAGTTCTAATTCTGTGGTTTGGAATATTTCTGCTCAGAACAGAAGACCATTTCATTTTTAATGCCTGAAGTTCAGCTGTATAAATGACATCTAACCGGTCCTGTAGTCTGCAGCTGTTATGATGCAACTGACTCTTTGTCAGTGTTTTATTTATAATTCTTTTCCCAGCTGTTTCTATGTAATAAACAGGATATAAACCATGCATGGAGGCTTACAAAAAAACCCTCTGGCTACAAGAAGAGGTAAAATGCCACAAGGAACTTCCCCACGTGTTCTGCTTATTTTTTCCATTTGTGCTGGAAAATTGGCAACACGGGAAATTAATTCATTGTAGCACATGTAAAACGTTACATGTAAAATGAGGATAATTTTAAAAGACCTTTTAGGCATATTTTACAATTAAGTCAGAGTGGAATACTCTTAGATGTGTTAGAAAAAAGATGAACTTTGAGGAAAAAGATTCTAAAGAATACTTCTTTTTATTATACATTTGTGCATTTTACATGGTCATTAGAAAAGAGAGGGGCTTTTGTGTATATTGAGACCATTTTTATTTGGGCATTGGTAAAGGGTAAGTTGAATGTTTTTTTCAAAGCTTCAAATTCAAAAATATACCCTGTGAACGTCTGAGATTAGCACTGAGTTTTGGGGGAGCAGAATGTTGTAAGTTGAAGCAATCTCTTTCATGCTGCATGTATTTATATATCCGTCCAGGATGAGGTATTGAAGTTTTCATAGTTTAATTTATTGAGTTGTACATGAAAAATAATTTACTTCATTGCATTAAGTTTTTTTTTTCCTTCTAACTTTAACTCTGCTCCAGTGCTCAACTTGCTAAAATCACTAAATGGAAAAGAATAGTTGGATAGCATTTGAAAAAATAATCTCCAGCTTTGGCAGATACCCAATACTAAGAGAACACATCCCCTTGTGTCTTATGTTTTTTTAGTACATGGAGCTTTAATAGCGAATTTGGTTTTCGCAAATTTAGAATTTTTTCAGAAAGTCTAGTGGCATATTCCTTATGTGATTAATTAGACATAAATGTTTGACATTTAGTGTTAAACCTGTTGAACTGAAAACATTAAGGATTATTATATAAATAATAGAGACCGTGAGTCAAAGATTAAGCCTTCTCACTTATTAGTAGTATGAGAACTAAAATTGAACACATCACTGCTTGGGGGAGGGAGCTGCGGGATGGATTTGTCTGTCACTGGCATTGTGGGAATGCTGTCTTTCTCAGCTTTGCTTAAGCTTATTTTATAGTTTGAGTCTAAAGGATTCATAAAATACTTTATATTGAGCGCATATTTACTTTTTAGAGCTGGAATGACTGTTTTCATGTTCTTCTATTCTGTCTTGAGACAGGTTTGGAAACCAAACCAGAAACTTCCGGCTATATTATGATGGGAAGCATTTTGTTGGTGAAAAAAGGTTTGAGTCCATCCACGACCTGGTGACAGATGGCTTGATTACTCTGTATATTGAAACCAAGGCAGCAGAGTATATTGAAAAAATGACAATCAACCCTATTTATGAGCATATAGGATACACAACACTAAATCGAGAACCTGCGCACAAGAAACATGTTCCAGTTATTAAAGACGTACCTGATGGGAAGGACATTCAAGGAGAAGAGGGAAATCTGGAGGAAAGGGTAAGAATGTGTCTTAATCTCTGTCTGTAGGACCGGTGTAGTTAAACTTTAGGATCAGAAATCATTTTGTAACAAGCTGGATAAATTTGAAAACAGTTTAATTTGCTGCAAATGTGACTAATATACTGTTGTATATAAGTTTATAAGATGATATTCAGGATAATTCTACATGGAAGGCCCCTTTACAAGATTTTTGTGTACCACTTTACAGCCTGAATTTCTATAGTTACAGTAATTGTAAAATATAGATGGCAGTCAAAATTGTGCCCATTTTGCAGAGAATTGGAAGCCATTTTTTATTTGAAGGGGAGGATATGCATATACAGAAATATTTATTAATGTATCATGATTTTAAATTTAAGTGTTGGTCAAAGTCATTTAAAACAGTGTAAAACTGATTTACAAAGTAGGTAAAATAATAGTCTATAGTTTAGGTTTCTTATTGTTAATATAGTAAAAGTCAACATACAATTTGATAACATGTGCCTATGGTCAGATAGCCGGTAAGGAGAGGAAAGCAAAAACTCCAGTTGTTGAGGCTGCTGGAAAAAATAAACGTCTAGGGCTTCCAAGGCCAAAAGTGCCCATGGCCCCATCTGAGGATTCTGCAGTAAAGTTTGGACTAATCATTATCATTATTTTTTTTTATTGGCCTGCTTGTTCAGTTCAATTATCTTTTTTGGCCATATTGAAATATGAATAATGAAATAAATGTAATCAATGTTGAAGCTTATTTCATAAAATAATATTTGTGTTCATTAAATATTAACTTTAATGTCATTTATATAATTTAGAAATGTTTTGAATTGCACTAGTTAATACTTTAATGTTCATAAGATGCAAAAGTATAAGTTCTAAAATCTTAAGAAGCAATTTGTCAAAATGCTGTATTTTGGCTCCCTAAACTTTACCTTGGATCAGCAATTATTACTGTTATGATGTTTGGGTATAGTTTATTAATTTACATTGCTTACTTCTCCATCGCTTAAACTGGCAGAAGAGACCCAGCTGAAATTGGCAGAATGCACCAACTACAGTATATGTGCCAACAGACTTTTCAGTCCCATTTGTCTAAGCTGTCTAGGAAAGGATCAGAAGACGGATATAACGTGGCCTGCCTTAATTATACTGCCCTAGAGGTTTTGCAAGTAAAGTATACAGAAGAGAAAAGACTCTTCTTTAATATTGTTGATCATTGTTCAGTTCTTCATGACAATCTAAATAAATTAAGCATAGTTTTTTTAATCGTTCTTAAGATACAAGGGGTTGGAAACTGGTCCTTTTATAGAGTTTTATAATATGTGTTGATCAGTCAGTGCTAGCACAGATCAGGGCATCCCAGGGAAAAAAAGAAAACATTTTGTATTTTGATTGGTTTTCTAAAACTCTTGATAATATTTATTGCTAACAGGTCCATGTAAAACTGATTTTTTTAGTGTTTCTTTATTTAGGTTTCCTTGATAATGGTCCTCAACATGCAAAGTTTATTTCTTTTTAGAAGACTTAGTCACTCCTAGTAAGCCAATTAAGAGTCAGTAACTAACCTGGCACCATGAATTCCAGCTGGATGTCCTTGTGAACATACTAAGAACACAAGTTCAAGTACTGTAAGGTAGAAGTGTTAACAGCTGGGTAATTGTAGTACTTGATTTGTCTTCCTGCTTAATAAATTCATTAAAAAAATAATAGCCCAAAGTTTGCACTAATAAAATACTGAAGGGTTGAGAAATGTGACAGAATGCAGATACTGAAAACGGAGGCCGTTATGCTTATGAAAAAAGGGAGGGCAGTGATAACTCCTGTTATGTTTATATTTTCTGTCCATATCATTATCATCAATGTTCTTCCCACTGTACATCCTGTTACTTTGCAGTTAAAGCCTTCTGTTAGTTATATCGATCAGTTTTTGAAATCCTAGTTCTCTCTTTGTGAGTATGAATGTGTATGTGTGTTTGTTTGTTTGTTTGTTCATTTTTTCCTTGTGTTGGATTGGTGTCTTGTTGAGGGCTATTTTTCCTACATTGCACCTGGTGTCACCAGAGTAGATTCTGGCCCTCTGCTATTGTGAAATGGAGTAAATGTGTGTAAAATTGTTGTATTATTCGAACATTATATCCTAGCACTTCATCCATTTCTTATAAATTTAATTTGCTTTGATGGCCGCATCAAGATCACCACATTTCCTGGAGCACTCATGCGTGTTTTCTTCCTAGTGACTTCCATAATCTCTCTATTACAACTTGATATTACTGAAAATGAGAAGAATTGGGGGGTGTCATATTTATATTCTGTATTATTCCCAAAAATATCAATGTAACAGTTTTGACTTCACTTGGGTGTCTAAATCTGTCTTACTACTAATATATTAGTTTCATTAAAGAGATTAACATCTTGTAAATGGCAGACTTTTCTAGATGGTGCTTTCTATATACAGTATGTTATTTTTTTTCCCTCCTTGCTTATAAAGTCATGCTGTTAGGTCAGCTACCAAACCTAAATAGTCTCCCTGGTCCTTGCGTTTAGCCAGTGATGTGTTTGTTCCTCACAGGTCCAAATCCAGCTTCCTGCAATCCTCAGTTAGATACTCACAAATAAAAATGGATAGATATTCAAAACTCTTCTATTTTAGTTCTTTTATATTATTTAATTCAAGACACTTTTGTTCATTATTTGTTTAACTGATGATCTAATGTGGCTTATAATTTACAAGCTCAACATAGAGTTCTTCACGTCAATATGTAACTGGAGCCCTGGGTGGTTAATTGACTTTGTGAATATTTAAGAATGGGTCAGTGGGGGTAATGAACACAGAAAATTGTGGTTTAAAGCACTGGGCTACAGTACTGCCGTTAAGCATTAACACTTAATTGGTTTTGCACTACACATGTGCAAAATATTACATTACTTGGAAAGCCGTAGTTTAATTTTTTTTAAAGAAGGAGAAGCAATCATGTAGATAGAACTTTATTTTAAAATTGGCTTTTTATTGAAGCTCATCAGATTGATTAGATAAGAAAAGACAAGCTAGCACCTCGATTTGCATTGAGCGTAGATCACTGGTAAATTTAAAATCCATTTATCCGATTTCTTTAGCTACTATCAGCGACAAGCCAATAGCCAGATCAACTCTATTCTTAATCAAGAGTAGTAAAATGAAAAGAAAAATGTAGAGAACACAAAGCTTTAGTAAAAAGGCCGCTGTTTGCTTCGTAATTGTCATAATATAAAAGCTCTCAATTGCTATGTGATTTTTTTTTTATTTTTTTTATTATTATACCATAATTCAAGATATCAAAATTTGGTTTTCAATTAAACAGTTTCCTTAAATAAAAGCAGTGTAACTGGAAAAGAAAATCGTCTTTGCAATAAACATTCAACAAACAATGGATATGCCATTTTAGTCTGTGGAAAAAGTAAGAACACCCTTGGCCTTTTAATAGATGGTGTTGACGACCTGCATTTTGGTTGTAATAACCTCAAGTAGGCATTTCTTATAACCACCTACCAATCTCTGACGTCTATTGTGACAAAGTTTGTCCCACTTACCCATTCAGACTGCTTTCATGGTTCATGTTTGAAGGGTGTATTGTATGCACAACCCTTTTTCCCTCCCTTCTCACTCACATCATTGTGATGGGATTCAGATCTGGGCTTTGACTTGGCTAATCCAAAACCCTTGATTTTTCTTTTGAGCTGTTCCTTGGTGGAGTTACTGGAATGTTTATGGTCAATGTCATGTTGCAAGATTCACTTTCAGCTGAGCTTCAGTCTTCTGTCATATGTTCTCACATTATTCCCAAGTACCCTCTGATACAATGAACGATTATAGAATAGTGGATTCTATGATGGTGAGTTGCCCAGACCCTGATGAAGAAACGCAGCTCTAAACCATAACATTTTCACCTCCATGCTTTAAAGTTGGTATCAGATTCTTTTGATCAAATGTCTCTGGTTTTTCCCAAATATATCTATCATCTGTTTCTTCTTGAGAAGAGGTGGACTTCTTTGCAGGTATGTTGTTCAGGGCATTGAACCGCACATAAATGTTATTTAAAACATATGGAAGGGAGGCATCTCCACTGCAGGCAGGTGGTGTGGTCTTATACTCTACAATGGCATGGGTTTCCTGCCACATGTACTGTTGTGTCTCTGTTGTCCTGAAAGTGTCTGTGGGTTTTCATACCATACTCTTGCTTAACTGCTTTGATGCCCCAAGATAGGCTAGTCCTTGCTGTCTTGAGGGCTTCCTTGTCACCTGATCAAATGATAGCATTGCAGACTTTTAACAGTGCACGTACCTCCAGCGTCACCGACGGTTTCTGGTTTGCACAAGTTCTGATGGTCTTTGACACAATCATCTGTATACTTGCGTGTATCTGTAATGTAGTCAGTGACTGATAATACATACTCCTACAAGTTGATCTGATGACCATAGGTGGCAGCTGCTTTAAACATTGCCCAGTCCATGTGATCAGAACAATCCTGCAGGTCAGAAACAGCATCTTCTGGTCTCATCTATTTGAGAGTTGGTTTGGACCATTTAAGCAGTGTTCTTTATGCAGGCTGTAGCATAAAAGAAACTTGATCAGTAAAACCGAGATGTGGGAGGGGTATGATTTTGTAAGCTTTGGGAGAGTTGGTAAACACTAGGTCCAGTTTGTTGTCTGTCCTGGTTGGAAAGTTCACGTGTTAATAGAAGTTAGGGAGAATGGTGTTCAAGTTTATGTGATTAAAATCTCCATGCACAGTAATAAAACCACTGGGATGTGTGGTTTCCAGCTCTGTAACATAAAGTACATTCTGCACTTCTTTAGTATTAACTCCCAAAGATATGTGACTGGTCAGAACAAAAATATTTTAAATACTGTAATACTGTTTAAATAAAGATATTTTATGTCCACATACAGTATGTTAAAAACAAATAACTACATAACCACACATGTCAAGTGATGTTTTTACTTTTTCATGTGGTTTTAAGTTTTTTGATGAAGCTCTGGAGCCAGGTAGTTATCTTATTTATTGAGTTACTCTTACTTAGAATTAGGTTTATGTAGTGCCTTTCATAGGATGCTAACACCACATTCTGAACATAAATATTTACTGTATTTGTTCTATTTTCTAACTGAACTGACTTTTTTTCTCTAATACTTCATGACGCGTAATTTAATCAGTTGATGAGAAAACAATTATTTTATGAGAACTTTGTTGCCTCCACACATGGTTCTGATTAATTTTTTAAAAATCTATGTTAAAGCTTGATTATATTTACTCACATTTAATTAGTTTGCATTTGATTTGTTGTATGCTGTTGTTTGCACTATCTACTTATCCTTGCAATGGACCACATATCCTGAATACAGCCAGAGTTAGACCTGGTAGCATTGAATAAATGTAATATATTGCAAGGGGCATCAATCCATCACAGAGTAAACTTAAAAGACCGCCTTATATTTTCTGAATCCGGAACAGGAAGCTTTATTGTCACTAGTCAAATTGATAGATTGTCTTTGCACTAAGAGAGAAATTCAGTCCTGGAAGACTGAGCCATTCTCATTATCAAAATAATATCCCAAACCCACTTATACCAGGTCGCTTTTTGAGTCATCATTTGTCTGTAAAAGGAAAGTGGTGAGCCAAGTAAACCACTAGCAACTCCAGCCCAACTTCTTACCAAAAAAGAATGAAAGCATTTGATGGTACAGCTATTAAGTGCACTTCACTGTGTTGCCCATTATTGTAATGCAATTTGTACTGGTGTACCAGGTCAGGTCAGGTTGGGGAGCATGCACTGGCACTGCACATTGCTGCACCCACCACATGATGAAACACCTTGGGATCCTGGTTGGCAGCCCGGCCAGGCAGACATGCAGTCCAGTCCCAGCTTCCGGAAATGACCATCTATCTGCCATAATCAGGTGTTATGTGGACGACTCCTTGGCCTGGTCCAATCGTTTGGGCCCTCGGCCAATGAGTTCCCTGCAAGCCAGATTACCCATGGAGGAATAGTGCTGCATGGTCGTAGTGCCATAACTGATGCTCCTACACAATGCAGGTAATGTGCCTCCTTCGGGACTCTGTGAGCAACACAAAGTCAAACCAGTGGTACCCAAGGATTCACTGAAAAGACAAAGTACCAAAGGAGTCCAGTCTTCATCTCGGGTCACTGGATAGCATCCATGTCTTCCAACTATATAGCAAAAGAGGGAGTACCAGGACTCTAAAGACTTGGACCTTCTTCCTTTTGCAAAGATAATCAGCAGCACCACACACCCGTTTCCAATGATGTCATGACCCCCCCCCCCCACCATGCTCTCCCAGTCCATCTACTAACTTTAAAGGAAGAGTCACCAGAGACATGAATGACCCTGCCAAGGTAAGTAAATCTCTCAACGAGGTCGACATTCCCTCAACAGGAAGACACACTGCTGGTGGCTATGCCCATGAGGTCATTAAAGCCCTGGATCTTGGTTTTTATCCAGAACCCATTCAAGCCCAGACACTCAGACTCCTCACTTAGTCTCTCAAGATCCCCAGTCAGAGCCTCCATTGACTCTGAGAAGATCACAGCATCATTGGCAAAGTCAAAATCGACTGGGAAAACGCAGAAGCTCTGCCTCCACTCTGCACAACACTCACTGTACCAGTGTACAGGCTGGTCATAATATCCAGCAACTTCAGGGGATCTTGCAAAGTCTCAGGATGTCCCACAGTGCAGCTTGATCGAACATTTTATGAAAATCGACAAAGGTTGCAAAGAAACTCTTCCTATATTCCCTTTAACGCTCAATGAGAACCTTCAGTGCCAGGATGCAGTCGATGGTAGACTTCTTAGGCATAAAACAAGACTGCTCTGGTCACTGGTAGGTGAGCAAGTGATCATGGATCCTGTTGAGCATGACCCTAGCAAGAACCTTATCAGGCACCGATAACAGTGTTATCCTTCTGTAATTGCCGCAATCCAGGCGTTCACTCTTCCCTTTTCAGATAGGGACAAGAAGTCCTGTTTTCCAGTCAGTTGGGATGACGCCTGCTTCCCAAATGGAAGCAAAGATTGCTTCAGTGCCAGGAGGACAGCCATATCACCAGCCTGGAGAACTTTGTCCCGGTTACCACAGATCCCTGTAGCCTTTCCTACCCTAAGCTAATTCACCACTAGTGCAATCTCAGTGAGACTGGGTCATTCACAGATAACTGGACGAACAGCCTCAAGAACTATGGACCTGAACAGCTGCTCAATGCAGCCATCCCAGCAGGTCACCACCGCAGCATCATCCACAAGGACTGTTTCATCACCCACCCTGACTGCGACTCTCCAAGGAACAGATTCATGTGTGTGTAATGTTTTGATTCCTCTGTAAGCAGGATGTGGGTCATTAGATCATGTATGGTGTGTCACTTGCTCACAGATTCCTCTAACAAATTGCTCCTAATCTACCTTCAGATCCCTCGCTGCCTTCCTCAGTTTGTGGTACAGAACAGAGCTGCCATCAAGCTGTGTGCTGTGATTTCTCTCAGTGATATCCAGGATTCTGTACGAGGTGAAATACCTCCTTCTGGGAACACCGGCAACACCAGCACAATCATCAGCAACCTTCAAGGTCTTGCCATGGAAGGTCTCCCACATCACATTAGGATCTGCATGTTCCACACACAAAACTGTATGCAAACACATTACAAACAGCCAGATCTTGAAGTCTGGCCAGGTCCAGTCTCATTCTCCCAGTAGGGTGGACCTAAGTTGGATCTTCAGGGCAGCAACAAGTCTGTGATCAAAATTCACAAACTGGGCATTTCTGTAGACCCTGCAGTTCTGAAGGTGCCCCCAGTGTCTGCCCACAAGGTTGTGATCGATCTCCTTCACCACACCACCAGTATTGGAGCACCAAGTCCATGGATGCGGCTCAAGGCTCTAGTAAAAGAATCCAGCGATCTGCAGCCCCTGACCTTTAGCAAAGTCAATGAACATGGAGCCATTTTCACCACATAGCCAGCCCTGTCAGTGCTAGTGGTCACATTGAAGTCACTCATGACCAGAGGAGTGTCACCTTATGGGCACCCATCAGCCACCGAGTACAATTGCAAATAAAATTTCTTCCCTCACCAAGAAATCACTGGCAGAGGTCGGAGCATACACTTAGACAACAGATAAGGCACCCAGAGATTGCCTTAATCTGAGTCTCTTAATACCATCAGAAGGAACCGATCCACCACAGCATCAGCTACTCCTTGAGTATGACAGCATCAGAGTGACCAGACCAATAAAAGGTGCACCCACCTACAGAGATCTGGCCAGTCCCAGGTCTGTGCACCGCAGAGAGTGGCGTCACTGAAATGCATAGTTTACAAAGCTCCTCCGACAGCAGAAGATAGATGATCATTAAACCATAGTTTAATACTAATACTTTAATGTAATATTAATGTATTAAAAAATGTCCCTCTGGTAAGTGTTAGTTCCTGCAATGTGTTTGATGTTTGCTGTGATAAGTTCCATCTTCTATGTGGCCATACTTTGTATAGGCAGGTTTAGAAAATGGATAGATGAAAGTATTAAAAAAAATACTGGAAATCTGTCCAGTGCTTCTAGGGTAGATTTCAGGTATAATGTAAACCAAAAATCAGATGTGAAAATAGATGACTGTTTATAAAAAGATTGACCCTTTTCTCTTAGCTTGTAATGTTGTATGACAGAAGCTGCTGTCAATAAGTAACAAGTCTAATTTTTAACCGTAAACTGTTTGCATACAATATAATCTAACAATAAAAACTGGTTAAGAATCGAAATGAAAAAGGTTAGGGAGCAATTAGGAGATTATTTCAGTAGTTTAAGATCTTTTTAGCAATGTTTTACTTCTAATTCATCTCTCCCTGTGATTATATTGCCATTTCTGTTTAATATAGGTTTAATATTAAACTGCTCAGTTTAATAGTAAATAGGGTTTGGTCTGTAATGAGAGTAAATATGCAGCAGTATGGAACTGGTTTCTGCAGCAGTTATACTACAGTTGAGGGCAGATAAGTATCTTTTGTAGAATGGAAAAAAATAAGTACTTCAACTGTAAATAAGAGATGTGGGCAGTACATAAAAGATAAAACTGAATGGAGTAAAAAAAAACTTTCTTTAAACTGCCTTCTGTAGTCTACTCAAACTATTTCACACTTGTTGAAATACTTTTTCTTTCACTTAAACAAAAGCCTGTTACTGTAGACAGTAAAATAAAGATGCCTGTGTGCATGCTTTTAATATAGATTTATTTATAGTTAAATTATTAGTTAGTTATAGTCATACTGATGCATTTATTATACTTGTACTTGTATTATTATGGCATATTTCTGCACTGTGGGCAAGCATCAAATATTTTCACTTTAATGTATGATAATAATAAAGTGAACTTTTTATTGACAGCCTATTGATTTAACAAAAGTTTGTAAAGGAGAGAACACCATTCTTTCTTTCAGTCTAGTTAAATGTTACCTAAATACTTTGTTATCGATTCTTAAAGAGGTTTTAACATTCCAAGCAGTTGTACAGTAATCCCTCCTCCATCGCGGGGGTTGCGTTCCAGAGCCACCCGCGAAATAAGAAAATCCGCGAAGTAGAAACCATATGTTTATATGGTTATTTTTATATTGTCATGCTTGGGTCACAGATTTGCGCAGAAACACAGGAGGTTGTAGAGAGACAGGAACTTTATTCAAACACTGCAAACAAACATTTGTCTCTTTTTCAAAAGTTTAAACTGTGCTCCATGACAAGACAGAGATGACAGTTCCGTCTCACAATTAAAAGAATGCAAACATATCTTCCTCTTCAAAGGAGTGCCCGTCATGAGCAGAGCATGTCAGAGAGAGAGATAAAAGCAAACAAATCAATAGGGCTGTTTTTCTTTTAAGTATGCGAAGCACCGCGGCACAAAGCTGTTGAAGGCGGCAGCTCACACCCCCTCTGTCAGGAGCAGACAAACTGAGACAGAGTTTGTTTTTCAATCAAAAATCAATACGTGCCCTTCGAGCTTTTAAGTATGTGAAGCTCCGTGCAGCATGTCATTTCAGGAAGCAGCTGCACAAAAGATCACAACGTGAAGATAATCTTTCAGCATTTTTAGATGAGCGTCCGTATCGTCTAGGTGTGCGAACAGCCCCCCTGCTCAATCCCCCTACGTCAGGATCAGAGAAAGTCAGCGCAAAAGAAAGAGAAAAGTAAGCTGGGTAGCTTCTCAGCCATCTGCCAATAGCGTCCCTTGTATGAAATCAACTGGGCAAACGAACTGAGGAAGCATGTACCAGAAATTAAAAGACCCATTGTCCGCAGAAACCCGCGAAGCAGCGAAAATTCCGCGATATATATTTAAATATGCTTACATATAAAATCCGCGATGGAGTAAAGCCGCGAAAGGCGAAGCGCGATATAGCGAGGGATTACTGTAGTCTATTTGGAGCTTGCATGTGTCCTTTTGTCTGTGAGGGCTTTCTTTTGGTTACTCCAGATTTCCTCCTCTATGCCCTGAAACGTGTGTTTCGGTTAATTTCAAATTTGGCTTTTTATGAGTAAGTGTGCATAATAGACTGGTGGCCTCCCCAGGACTGGTTTCTGCTTTGCTCTCTTTGCTGCATGGCCATGCATTGCCCCTATATATATATATATATATATATATATATATATATATATATATATATAATATGGGTAATTTTATTATTATTATTGTTTTTTAAATTTAAATACATTTTTTAATAAAGGCACTTCAGCTTCAGAGGTGTGTGTGTGTGCCTGGTATTGTGGTGGAGCAGTTCCTGGGTGTTAATTGGGACTATTGGCTAATCATGCATTCATATGCAGACACAAACAGTTCAGTTGATTGCCTCATTAGCACTCCTGGGTCTATCGTCTGCACAGCTGCATCCCTATCCATATATAAAAGGAGTCCGGACAGGAAACAAGAGAGAAGCTGAAAAGGAGAGAGCAGAGGTTAAAGTCAAGAGAAAGAAAGAAAAGCAAAGCAGAGTGTTGAGGAACCAGTTCTTTTGGAAATGGAGGCAGGTGTTTGGGAGTGAGCAGCTGTGAGAGGAGCTTGTGTCCAGTGCTTGACATGGCTGAACAGGGTCACTCCTGCTTGAGCACCTGAAGGAGAAGGAGTGACCGTTGCACTCTGAGTAGGCTTCCGAAGATGCTGGGGTTTGGTGGCAGTAGTAGGAGCAGGGCTCACAGGGTGCCCCGTGTAAGGCTGAGGAATGGCAGCGAAGGACATGAGCCAAGGTTTGATTATTGACTGCAACGTCGGCAGGCATCTCCTTGTGCTGCAGGGCCTTTACAGGATAAGCGGAGGCGATATTGTGTTAAGTGATTCACTGAGGCTCAGGGTTTTAAAAAACAGACCTGCCTGGATTTTAACCTTGTTTTTATGAATCTATTTGTTATTTATTTGGACTTTGAACCTCTGCACATCACCTTATTTTATGAATTGTTACTGTATTTATTAAGAAGAAGCATTGCACTATTTTGCACCTTGTTGGTTTTTATAAAAACACTTAACCATGTTTACACCAACCCTTGTTGACTGTGTCTGTCCTCATTTTTTCGGTTCATCCTCAATTTCATTATTTATTTCATTATTTACAATTTCATTAGTTACAGTTCAGGCTGCCAAGGAGAGTGAAGCCTACTTGAACTGTCAGAGTACTATTTGTGTTTTATGTAGCTGAAGTGAATATGCAGATCAGGGGTGCCCACACTTTTTCGGCTTGCGAGCTACTTTTAAAATGACCAGGTCAAAATGATCTACGTACATTAAAAATGATTGAGATATATGTGTGTGTATGTGTGTGTATATATATATATATATATATATATACACACACAGTATGTATGTATGTATGTATGTATATGTATATATATATATATATATATATATAGTATATAATTAATGTGTATATATATATATATATATGTATATATATATATATATATATATAATTAATATATATTCACTGCCTGGCCAAATAAAAAGTCGCTACCAAAAAAAAAGGTCACACACTGTAATATTTCGTTGGACCGCCTTTAGCTTTGATTACGGCACGCATTCGCTGTGGCATTGCTTCGACAAGTTTCTGCAGTGTCACAAGATTTAGTTCCATCCAGTGTTGCATTAATTTTTCACCAAGTTCTTGCATGATGGGTGCATCACTTCATCTGCCTCTCTTCTTACCCTGATGCGCCCATCATTCTGGAACAGGGTAAATCTGGACTCATCAGACCACATGACCTTCTTCCATTGCTCCAGAGTCCAATCTTTATGCTCCCTAGCAAATTGAAGCCTTTTTTTCCAGTTTGCCTCACTGATTAGTGGTTTTCTTACGGCTACACAGCTGTTCAGTCCCAATCCCTTGAGTTCCCTTCGGATTGTGTGTGTGGAAATGCTCTTACTTTCACTGTTAAACATAGACCTGAGTTCTACTGTTGTTTTTCTTCGATTTGATTTCAGCAAACATTTAAGTGATCGCTGATCATGATCATTCAGGATTTTTTTCCGGCCACATTTCTTCCTCGAAGACGATGGGTCCCCACTATCCTTCCAGTTTTTAATAGTGCGTTGGACAGTTCTTAACCCAATTTTAGTAGTTTCTGCAATCTCCTTAGATGTTTTCTCTGCTTGATGCAAGCCAATGATTTGACCCTTCTCAAACAGACTAACATCTCTTCCACGACCACGAGATATGTCTTTCGACATGGTTGTTTAAGAAATGAGAAGCAACTCCTTGCACCAGTTGGGGTTAAATAACTTGTTGCCAGCTGAAAGATAATCGCCCATGCAATAATTATCCAATAGGAGGCTCGTACCTATTTGCTTAGTTAAATCCAGGTGACGACTTTTTTTTTGGCCTGGCAGTGTGTGTGTGTATATAATATATATACACACACAAAAGGAGTACACACAATACATAACAAATCCTTAGGTCAGGTTGGGGAGCATGCACTGGTGCAGCTCCTTGCTTCACCCACCCCACAATGAAACAGCTGAGGATCCCGGTTGGCAACCCCCTAGGCAGTCACATGGAAATAACCATCTGTCTGCCACTACCAGGTGTTACGTGGGCATCCCTTGGCTTGGTCAAGCTGTTCAGGTCCTTAGCAATGAGGATCCTGTGAGACGGATCACCCTTGGGGAATCGCGCCACATGGAAGTAGTGCTGTAACTGATGCTCCTTCACAGTGCAGGTAATGTGCCTCATTGTCAAACCAGCAGTACCCAAGGATTCTCTGAAGAGAGACAGTACTGAAGGAGTCCAGTCTTCTTCTCAGGTCACTGGATAGTGTCCATGTCTTGCAACCGTATAGCAACACAGGAAGCACCAGGACTATAAAGACTTGGACTGGTGTCCTTTTGCAAAGATGATGGCAGCACCACACACCCCTTTCCAGCGACCTCATGTCACCCCCCATGGTCTCTCAATCCACCTACTGACTTTAATGTCTCTGGTGACTCTGATGTAACTGCCAAAGTAAGTAAACCTCTCAACGAGGTTGACATTTTCTCCGCAGGCAAACACACTACCAATGTCTTTACCCAAGAGGTAATTAAAGGCCTGGGTCTTGATTTTTATCTAGAACACCCAAAAGACCAGACACTCAGACTCCTTGCTCAGTCTCACGAGAGTCATGATCAGAGCCTCCATTGACTCCGTGAAGATCACAGCATGCCGGCAAAGTCAAGATCATTGAATCTTTCTTCACCAACAAATGCCCCACAGCTGCTGGACTCCATGAACCTGCCCAAAACCCAGTCCATGCAAGCACTGAACAGAGTAGGAGTAGAAAACACCCCCAACAAACCCTAGAATCAACTGGGAAAAATGTAGAGGTACTGTACTTCACCATGCACAGTGCTCACCGTACCAGTGTACAGGCTGGCACAACCCCCTTGAGTACTGTAATAGTTCATAGTGCTAATGGTGCTAATGAACATCAGTAGTTTCTATTCTTGGCTATAAATTCAACCCTATTTGAAAAGTACATGATAAACACACAGCCAAAAAAAAGTATATGAACCTGTTCATCTATGAAAGAGGTGTACAGTAATCCCTCCTCCATCGCGGGGGTTGCGTTCCAGAACCCCCTGCGAAAGGTGAAAATCCGCGAAGTAGAAACCATATGTTCATATGGTTCTTTTTATATATTTTAAGCCCTTATAAACTCTCCCACACTATTATAAACATTTCCCGCACAATTATACAGCATAAACCCTTTGTATTCTCTTAGATATTAGGTAAGATTCATTGAAATTATGTATGTAAACACAGTTTATATACAGTAAAACCTAAATATTATTTTAAAGATATCGAGCGTCTCTGATATCACATATGTTTCAGCCATTACGACAGACAGGCCACCAGCAATAAATACGTACAATGCAAGAAAAATTGTACACAGTAAAATGTGTGTACAGTGACACTAAACTATGTACATGTAATAAGTACTGTACGTAGATAATTAATTATGGTTACTCACCAACAATGACACGACGACTTGTCCGATAACGATGAGTTTAATTTTACTGCACAACAAAGGACAGCGTTACAGCTCTTCTAAAGGATCCTCTTCAGGCGACTGTGTAGCACCGGCGTTGTTCTCCTTCCATCACTCTTCAATCCAAATCCCTAAAGCAGATTCCATCTAGACTACTGCCTTATCACGTCCACTTGCAACTCGTTTTGCGCCCTGGTTAAAGGACACTGCGGCCGTAGATCTTGTATGCTTTTCCTCCTTTTTAAATAAAAAGAATCGTGGACTCATTGATGCCGTAATGGTGTCCTGCAGCGGTGTAGCTGTTCCCTTCCTTCAACATATCCAAAACTTTTACCTTTTCTGCAATCATTTGCATCTTCTGTTGGCGCTTGGACACGGCCCCTGAAGCAGTAGCAGGAGCACGTTAATGCTGAATGAGTGAGATGAGACTTCCTGGTTAATGCAGCACTCCGTTGCTGAGCCAATCAGCACACAGGAACTTAACTGTGCGCTCTGATTAGGTAGCTTCTCAGTCATCCGCCAATAGCGTCCCTTGTATGAAATCAACTGGGCAAACCAACTGAGGAAGCATGTACCAGAAGTAAAAAGACCCATTGTCCGCAGAAACCCGCAAAGCAGCGAAAAATCTGCGTTATATATTTAGACTAGGGGGCTCCGCCCCCTGCTCGCTTCGCTCGCCAACCCCTGGTGTTGGGAATGACAAAGAGCGTGATGTATGAATGAGATATAGAATAGTGTGAAGGTGTAGATGATGCAAATAGAAAGCAAACAATAAAGTGTGTGGCACAGTGTAAAGGTTTATTGGAAAATTTCTTTGTACACGCCGTTTAAGTGTAAAAGGTAATTCCAGGTCAGAACTTGTAATGTCAATGAAGATGGTTATTGTTGTGATCAGAGTCAAGTTTGTCAGAGCTTAGAAAGAGTTGTGTCTCTCCAGGAAGTAATGGAATGACTTGGGTATTTATGTTTTCCACATTAATATTTTTTGAAATAATATAGTGCGTTTTGTTAAAAGGGGCATTTGGTCTAATGAGATTGCTGTTCCAAATCTGTCTGTAACTAAGTCGTCGCAGATAAAGGCTTGAGGAATTGTAATAATATGTGGGTGAAGTCCATCTGTATTGGTGAGTGTACCATCTCCCAGTTGTAATAAGCAATTGTTATGATCTGGTTCTGGACATCGTATATTTTTTACTAACTGTATATTTTGAAAGCAATGCCAATTGTCTGCGTATTTTAAGGTGCACTGAACAATAGCTGAGCGCATGGCATGTGGAAGAATAGCTAAGCACTGTCTAAATTCTCCTCCTAATAAAAGTACGTTTACTCCAAAGCGAATATTATTATTCATAAACATTTGTAGAAGTTTATGAATGGTGTTGAGTAAGTGACTGGATGCCATTGTACATTCATCAATAATTAACATTTTTTCAAGACGGATGTCACGTGCAGTGCCACCGTTAATGTTCATAGTGGATACCGATTTGTAGGATGTAATGCAGTTGATAAAGATTTCACTTTCAGGTACATCGTTAGTTAGAAGCTTCTGTAGATATTCAGGATATGAATGTAAAGGAGGCAGTCTAATTTGACCCTTTTGACAACAACGTGTAAATGTATAACTTGTATTGCCAGTTGTTTCTTCAGGGAAGTGAACTGAATGACAATGATTGCAAATGACATTCATTAATCCGAATGAATTTTCCTGGTGTATGTTTTGCTTGGGCCGTTTGAGAGCCGCGTTGTTGCATGTGTAGTATTTGGGACGTGTTGTTTTGGAGCTGTATTCGATTTGCTTGTGCTGTGTGAGAAGCCCGTTGTAGCCTTCCTTGCCGTTAACGTATGTCGGAGACGGGAGGTGTTTCGTTTTGAATCCGTGCCTGTTGCGATGCAGCACTTTGATTGATAGATTGCGTCATGTGGATCTAGGATGTAGATTTGTGCATATTTGCGTTGTTGATTTGTTTCAGGGTGCACTGTTCCAATGCGATGCAGTATTTGTGCACATATGCGAAAGCAGTATGGGCCATTGCCTTTTGGTGGCCTGATATTTACTCCGGTAGATGCAAAAGCAAATGAACTATTGTAGGATCTAATACAGTTCATAAAGTTTTTACTTTTAGGTACATCGTTCGTTAGAAGCTTTAGTTGAGCTTTGCGTTTTTGGAGCCGAGACATTTTTTCTTCTAGAATTATGGATAAGTAATAAGGAGTATTGCACTCACTGTTAATATGGAGCTTTTTCTGCGGTTGAACGGTTAATAGTGGCTCATTGTAATGAGATCTACCTATGCTGCATATTGTAAACGTGTTGAGATGACGTATGTTTAATACGGACGGTTCATTTAGAAATGGGGCTTTGTGTGTCATTTGTTATTTATGTTACTGTGGTCGTGGGTCTGAATCGTCGTTTTTGTGTACGTTTCGTTTGCTATGTCGTTGCATGTGTAGTATTTGGGACGTGTTGTTTTGGAGCTGTATTCGATTTGCCTGTGCTGTGTGAGAAGCCCGTTGTAGCCTTCCTTGCCGTTAACGTATGTCTGAGACGGGAGGTGTTTCGTTTTGAATCTGTCCCTGTTGCGATGCAGCACTTTGATTGATAGATTGCGTCATGTGGATCTAGGATGTAGATTTGTGCATATTTGCGTTGTTGATTTGTTTCAGGGTGCACTGTTCCAATGCGATGTAGTATTTGTGCACATATGCGAAAGCAGTATGGGCCATTGCCTTTTGTTGGCCTGATGTTTACTCCGGTAGATGCAAAAGCAAATGAACTATTGTAGGATCTAATGCAGTTCTTAAAGTTTTTACTTTTAGGTACATCGTCAGTTAGAAGCTTTAGTTGAGCTTTGCGTTTTTGGAGCCGAGACATTTTTTCTTCTAGAATTACGGATAAGTAATAAGGAGTATTGCACTCACTGTTAATATGGAGCCTTTTCTGCGGTTGAACGGTTAATAGTGCCTTATTTTAATGAGATCCACCTATGCTGCATAGTGTGAATTGTGTTTGGTCCCGTTATCCGAGCAGTATCGTTTTGTACCTGTGATCGTGAATTCATGACTTGTTTGTTCTTGAGCGTGAGAAATATGGATAAGTAATAAGGAGGATCGCAATCACTGTTAATATGGAGCCTTTTCTGCGGTTGAACGGTTAATAGTGCCTCATTGTACTGAGATCTACCTATGCTGCATATTGTGAACGTGTTGAGATGACGTATGTTTAATACGGACGTTTCATTTAGAAATGGGGCTTTGTGTGTCATTTGTTATTTATGTTACTGTGGTCGTGGGTCTGAATCGTCGTTTTTGTGTACGTTTCGTTTGCTATGTCCGTAGTCTGTCCCGTTTCGTGTCCAATGGGCTTTGTGTGGTGCTCGCGGCTTCTTTTTTTTTGTGTGCTTGTGGCTTGTTGAATCCTCCTCTTTGTGTGCGTCCCGTTTCGTGTGCAATGGGATTAAATCCTCCTCTTTGTGTGTGTCCCGTCCGTTGCTTGTGTGTGTGTGGGGGGGGGGGGGGGTTTGCGGGCTCTTGTTTTTTGTGTGCCAGGGCTTGTTGAATCGTCCTCTTTGTGTGTGTCCCGTCCGTTGCTTGTGTGTGTGTGTGTGGGGGGGGGGTGTTTTGGTCGTGCGGCGCTGTGTGCGTCGCCTGCGTTTGACTCCTTTTTTCTGTGCTCACTGCTTTTTTCTGTGGTCTTGTCCGCCTCTCGCGGCGCCTCATTTCTTGGTGCGTGCTCACTCCTTTTTTCTGTGGTGTTGTCCGCCTGTCGCGGCGCCTCATTTCTTGTTGCGCCTGCGCAGTACGTCTTTTTGCGGCTACGGCCCATGGCCGGATGTCCCTGCGTCCATCCGGTTTAGCATTCTCGGTTAGTAATATGGATATGCTTACATATAAAATCCGTGATAGAGTGAAGCCACGAAAGTCGAAGCGCGATATAGCGAGGGATTACTGTAGTCCAAAATTGATTTTATTTTTTATGATGTACAACAAGCTTTGCATTTGACTAGATGTTATTGTACCTGATTGTACTTGATTCTGCTGATGCACTAGTTGGCCCCCACTATCCTGAATTGGACATACTGGATACTGAACATATTGGACAGTGAACGTAGGTACATAAATGATGTAACCATATAATAGAATAGTTTTAAAAAATTGGTTCTGTAGCTTAATCAGGGACCAATTCCAGTCTTTAAAGGGATTTCCTGCTTCACTGAAAGTTTGGCTTTCTTAATATGTTTAATATTGTGGAGCAAAATAGGAATTGTGTGTAATTGAGGGAAACTGTTTTTGTTCCTTAACTTATTAATTTTGAACATATTTTAATATTGAACAAGTTAGTTGATGGTGAGCAAACAAGAATGAATGAAACTGAATGAGTAGCTCCTGATATTTCTGTCATTTGCTCAAAGCAGTTTAGGTGCATTTAAGGTAGCATGCCATTAAGGAAATGCATTCTTAAAAAGATTTTAAAGTACATTTTGTCTGGCAAAAGTTCTGAGAAATTGTACTGATCTGTAAATCTTTTGCATGCATGTCTTAGTCATATAGGCAAGATAGTTCCTTACAAAAAATGATTTACAGATGCCAGGAATGTGGCTAAAAACCTTAAACTGTGTTTTGGGTATGACAATGTGCTGTATCAGTGCATGCTCCCAGCCCCTCTACCATTCTACCTCATTAGTTGTATTCTGTTACAAATGCAACAGTTTGCTAAGTACAGTACATCTACTTATTTTGGTAGTAGCATGTGAGCAGCACAGTGATATAATGGTTAGAGCTGTCTTCTTACAGCTCCAGAGTTCTGGGCATAAAGTTGGCATATTCTCATTGTCTCGTATGTGGTTGTGTTTTTCATGAGACTACAGCTTGCCTACGTCATCCCAAAATATGTGCATCGTAGGCTAATTAATAACTCTGAAATGACCCACTATGTGAAAGGGTGATGAGAATATAAGTGAGCCTTGTGAGGGGATGCCGATTCATCCAGGTTTGGTTCTCACCTAGCATTCAGATAGGAACTATTTTTCCATGCCTCTGAAGTGGGCAGATAGATTTGAAATAAATAGGTGAATGGATAGAATTAACATCTCTCATCCCTTTTCAGACATTTATTTTTCCTTTTGCATGTAAACATATTCTAACATACATATTTTCTAGTTTTTAATGTAAGTAAACATCTGCCATTTATATATTTAGTGTGGAAATTGCAGCTGGGAAACAAATAAGTAAATTCAGCATTGCAGAAATTGTTTAATTCATAATGGAGTATATCATTAACCAGCCTCATTTGCGCTTAAAAAAAATAGTAGTTATGACTGCAGTACCAAAGTAGTGTAACGGAAATCCATATAAAGATTATTCCTTGCTTGAAATGTTCCGCAGTGATGAGTCACTTAACAGAGTTTTTTTAGGTGATATCAGAATGCTTTTGCAGAACACACAGTACTGTAGGATGCACTATTAAAATTAACTGGTTAATGCCAAGCCATTATATGTTATCTTTGTGCTTTTTGTGTAATCATATCTCATTAAATAACTACAGTATGAGTAAAGTGTTTTTGTAACTCCTTGATGAGTGCCATGTATACCTGGAGATGAATTGTGCACATTTCTGAATCATTAGGAAATCTTCTGATGACATACATAGTGATGATGATAGTGTAAATTCAACTGGCTAGGTTTTGATTAGGTAGAGAGGAGTGATTAAGCAGTTTTGTTGAATTTGCCTCACAATGGCAATTTTGACAATACAAAAGACTTTTTATCTTAATTATATAGTACTAGGATTATTGGCATACATAATTAGAAAACATCTTTGCTTTGACAGAAATTAAATGCATTTTAAGATTATTGAAATTTGTTTGTGTTATACATACTCCTGTATATTCTGCTACAGGTTTAAACATGCCAGTGTGTTAAGCACCCACAGACAAAAAGGATGATTGCTTCATGGGTGCAGTCCCTGTCTCCATTATAAAGCATATATGTAATCTCTCAATACAGTATGTAAATTATTGTACATGTGCAAGCTTAAATCTTGTTTTTGTGTTCTCTGTTGACCTTTTTTGGTGGGAAATGAATGCTTCAAAGTAGAAGGGATTAAAGATACGTTTCCTGAAAACAATTTTAAATTTTCATATCTCCTGTTTTCCTTGAGTATCACATTGACTACAATTTTTTCATTCTGTCAGTATCTACTTTATCACAGTGACTCCAGAACTGTCTCTGTGACATAAGGAAAATATCTGAATGACCCACAGCTGGCTTTCTGTACCATTTGCTTGGATCTTGCATTAATACAGTATGTCTACAGGGTAATAGATCAGCAGAAGATACCGCAGTATCATTGGCTTCATTGCATTCTTCAGCAGTTACAGTCTCCTCGCCCGTATGTCTGGGTTCTCTTTATTAATTAAAACTTACTGAAACACACTTAGTCCTCAAGCTTTTTTCACAAACTGATAGGCATCGGTATCTGTCAGTCCCTGTATTACTGAGTATTGGATTTTGTTTCTGACAGGAAGCAGGTAATGAAGCGCAGGGATTCTGTTTCTAAGTCCCTCCCCTGAGTAATGGTGACACTCAGATTTGCATCTGTTCACTACAAATGACTCTTCATAAGAATGGCCAAGTTTGCTGGTGACATCAATGTTTAAGGAAGTCATTGCAAATTAACAATTCTAAATACATGAGTGAGGTAAGAGAACTAGTCAAACTGCATAGATTAAATAATCTACGAGGGTGTCTCTTCTTGGTGAGGGTAAGAGAACTAGTCAAACTGCATAGATTAAATAATCTACGAGGGTGTCTCTTCTTGGTGATATGCTTGTTCAATTTGAGTACCACTATAAGTATCCTGTCATTTTCCTGGAATACTGCAGTTGCTGAAGATTTTCATTAGAATTTATCTTTAAGATTCAATTGATTCTTATCATTTTTCGAACTTTTTTTTTTAATCAATTCCATTAGTGTTCTTGAGAAAAATAAATTATGCCTCATGAGTGTATTTTTTACATTTTTTCAATTTTATTTTATAAAACTGTAGACAATTTGTGTAGCTCTGGCAGCATATTCATTCATTATTCCTGTTCAGTTTGATTTTATCTTTATCTATTTTGTAGAACTAACTTCCATTTTAAATAGTGATCTTAGTGAAAGCCCATCAATAAAGCTAAGTAGGGTTTTACATTTTAAACACATTTCTTGTCACTTGTATTTTCCAAAAAATCAAAGCAAGTGTTAATGGGTTACTTTAAGCAAATCAATTAATTCAGGGTTAACTTAAAAAACAAGAAATGGCAACTTCTTTGAATATGCTTCTTTTAGTATTTTAAGGTAGTAATATTCTAAATTAAAGCAGAAAGTCCATTAATCATTTTCCTTACTCTCTAGCAACATGTTATCCCAGCAGTTAAGTTCTTTCTAATCAGCATCAGTAGACCCTGTTTTTACCTTTTTCAGGGTAGAAATCTTAACTCTTCAAAGAAGTCCAAATACATGGTATATGATAATTAAAAAAACAAATTTTTGCATTATTTCCTGTAAAAAACTAACACTGGTTACTAGATCATGATTTATTCTGTAGTGTAGATGTTTGTGAAATTTAGAAATACTTTGGTGTGCTGTTCAGAGTAGCACTTTCAATAGACAAGTCACCCTGATGTATATGTGTTGTGAGATTTTTCAACTCTTTTGAGACCCCAACGAGGCAACACGCCAAAACGCAATTGACGCATCTGTCGAGAGCTGCTTGTCTGACGCCAAGGAAGCAGCACCTTGCGAGCTGAATGGCTCCTCGCACGATGCGTCTGTCGCCCAAAGGGTGATGCGGGTAACACTATAACTTGGCCTCTGACCTGGCCCTGGTCCTGCCTATTTGCTGTTTCTGTGTGTAATTCAGTAGAGTGATAGCTCCCACTGCAATAAATAACCTTGCTGTTCTTGTTTCAAGTTGAATAAAGGTGGTTTTCCTGAAATCCTTAGACTCTGCCTCATCTTTTGGGTGCAAGGCAGGTACACACACACATCACTGTGTGTGTGTGTGTATTACAACTAGTTCACAAACTGGAAATGTGTTGCAGGGTTAAAAACAGAGGGTTAAATGCAGGGGTCTGGGGTAAACAAAGGACTTTTAGTCAGACAAAACTCAGAATGAGCGAACCTCAAAATTAGCACACCCTTCTCTGAAATAGTAGATTAAGTTAGTTTTTAATTGTGTTCAGCCTTCTCTCATTCTAGTTATTTAGCTTTCAAGATCAAGTGTACAATGTTTTCATTGTTATAGCAGTTTACAGACATTGAGCTGCTCTACATAGGAATCATTGCCCACGTAATTCTATTAAAAGCCAAGTGTTGGTAAGTGAACTCCATTTATTGACCTTGTCTTACTCAGGCTAAGTAAAAAAAAAAAAAAAGTACTCAAAAGCAAACAGTTGGATTGATTTCATATAGTTACTATTCTTTACTGCTCAATTCTTACATCTTTTTGAATACTTACTAAACAAGAATATATTCCAATGTCATTCCTTTATTCTTTCTATCAAGATGCTTTCTGGACAACCATCCTCTTACTGCTTCTTTTCCAAATCTGTCTTCTGCATAACTGTTTATTGGGTGGAGACACAGAGTCACTCTGACATGCAGCCTGTTACAACCATGACCCTCACCAGGACATGTCAATGGAAACATGAGACACTTTATTTTTAGAGACAGTATTAAATTGCAGTATATTATCAGGTAACTTTGTACATATCCTTCTAAAATACACTAAATAGTGAGTGTTTCTTATAAAATTTTATATATGCTTCCTTATTTTTCATCCAAGCATCAACCAGCACAGTAGGGATTCAAGTGATTCCAAAATATCAGATATGTCAGGCTCCCTCAGATTCCTGTGATTTTATATACACTGTATGCAGTTTACTGGATCATCAAAATGTAAGTCTTTAATAAATCTGTGAATCTGAGAAATGTGACATTGACTTTTGTATTGGAATGTGTTAATGTTCTCAAGAATTTTCCCACCTTCCACAAACATTTGGCAGGTTTACCTCTGTTCTTTTTCCATCCATTCGCTAGCTTTTCAGACTCCTGCCAACTTGTGTTGCCTAGTATAATATTTTTATTTGTTTAAAAAATACAAACTACTTGACAGCTCCAGAAATGTATTGTACTTTGAAATTAATTAGTATCTGATTATTCTACTTCATGATTACTTAGTATTAGTTTCTAATTCATTCACCACAATAAGCAAAACATCACTGCTTAAGAGAATGGCATGCAGTTTTACATCATGCTGAGGAAAAAGAAGTGTACCAATTTAATGGCTTAGCAAAGGGTGCTCAGTAAGTATGGAGACAATTGTGGAAGGTACATAAAGGAAAAGCCACGGGACCAGATGGAGTCAGTCCTATACTCTGGTATACTCTGTCTGCTCCTTAGGCTCCAGAAAGTACCACTGCTATGGAAAACATCCTAAATTACTCTGGTTCCAAAAGAAGGCAGATGCCTTTTCACCTAATGACCCGTGACCCTGTAGTTAGGATATAGCGGGTTGGATAATGGATGGATGGACGGACTACAGAACAGTGGCAGTTGCGTCTTAAATCATGAAGACCTTTGAGAGGCTGGGCTGAGAATACATGAGTCCTCTTATGGTAGACAACCTGGACCCACTGCAGTTTGCGTATTAGACTAAGATTGGAGTGGTCTTACAAGGCTTATTCTCACCTGGTAAAGCTGACAACACTTTGAAGATTACATTTTGGATTTCTCCACTGCCTTTAGTACCATCCAGCCCTCCCTGTTAAGGGGTAAACTCCGAGATATGCAGGTGGATGTGGTGTACCGGATACTGGGCAATCTGTCAGGCAGACTGCAGTTTGTGAGATTCCTGGACTGTTTTTCTAATACAGCTGTGAGTATCACTGGAGAATCACAAGGAATAGTCGTCTCCATTTCTCTTCCCACTGTACACCTAAAGCTATAAATCTAACACAAGGTTATGTCATCTGTAGAAATTCCCTGGTGACTCAGCACTGATATATCGATAAGGGGCTTAGGAGTCAGGTGTGAGAACCTTGTTTCTTGGTTCAGAAAACAAGGTCTACAACTTAACATCCGTAAAACCAAGGAACTTGTTATAGACTTTTGCTGAACAAAAGAGACTCTATGTCCAGTCACTATTCAGTGAGTGAATTTAGCGGATGTGCACTCCTACACGTACTTGGGTTTGGGGTTCAGGGGTTGGGGGGGCATTCCACATCAATGATAGGTTGGACTGGTATAGCACAAAGGAACTATATAAGAGGGGGCAGAACAAGGTGTTTTTTTTTCTCCTCAGGAGACTGTGTTCCTTTAATGTGGGTAGTGACGTCCTTCACATCTTCATCAACTCTGTGATGGCCAATGGATTTTTTTTTATGCTGTGGTGTGCTGGGATGGTAACACCACTTCAAGAGGGGCCCAACAATTCAACAAACCTAATTAAAAAGGTCAGGTTTGTTTATGAAATGCACTCTGGACCCCTGGAGGTAGTAGCAAGGCGAGGAAGGAGGTTGGGTGCATGTGCCGATAACGTGTTGCTGCACCCACTACACAATGAACCGCCTGGATTGGGACCTAAGTGCAGCAGTGTGTTGTTTTTTTTTGTTTTTTTTTTAAATAGTTTCTGGAGTGCCAATCTTTCCACCAACCCACAAGTTTTACCTGTAAGTTGCAGGACCTGCTTGGGTGCAGATTAACGTCATGTCCAAGACAATGTAAAATGTAAAACAAAACTGCGCAATGCTGCACATTTTCTGTCTAACATGGAGAACTTTCAGCCAAGGAATTATTCAGCAGAATTGTCAGGAAACACTACTGGGGCTCCGTTAGACCAACAGCAATACACATTTATACTGCCTGACTGGGACTGCCAAGTAAGAAGTTTTTTTTTTTTTTTCCTTTTTAATTTTCCTCTTTTTTCCATTATTCTGGTATCTGTGCGAGTGTATATCTAATTTATTTCTTGATGAGGGCTTTGTTTTTCTTTGAATGAACTTGTTTCAAGTAAAACATGTTTCTCATTTTTCAGTGCAAGATGACGGTTCTTCATCAGTGATTTTTTTCTATCCCTTCTTACTAATTTTTACAAGGGGTGGCAAAAATAGTGGAGTGTACTATATCTCTATATCCATATTAAATTATTTATAGAACTTCTGTAAAAAGACAGATTTCCCCTGGATTACAAATAAATTTCTATCTCTGTCTCTCAGCTGTATTTGTTGGTTAACAGGCTAAGAATTTAAATATCTATCAGTTATTACAAAAAAGACCTTTACTGCAAAGTTAAACACGTTTAGATATTAACTGTATAACTGATGCCAATGGTAATATTCTCTGTTGGTATGTTTGCTCCCTCCTCACAGTCAGTTCAGCACCTTATCTACTAGTGCAGTTCAGTGTATTCTGAAGTATAGAGAGAAGAACAGAAATAAGAAAACATAGGAGATTTTCAAATCATGTTTTATCTGAGCAAAGTGTGTTTTTCAAATTTATTTTGATTAAACAGTTAACAGATTGTGCTCTCATAATCCCTTGACTTCAGACATATCCTTTTCTTTCTTTCCTCCTGCTCACTGTTACCACTCACCAACTGTTCTTTCATCCTTTGGCCTCCATAATCCTTTTCAGTGAAATTTTTGTAAAATATGAACAAATGAATATGTGGATATAGTGCTATTACTAAGGCTAATATTAAAAGAAATTGATCCACAAAAGGATGAACAGGTTTTGCTGAGAGCCATATGAACAAGAAAAGCAACTTTGTTATGAAAATAAAACCAGCATCAGTGTGCATGTCTGAAATCAATGAATACAGTGAGAGGTGAATCCCCCTAATCTGGGTGGGATTTCTACATCGTCTTATGTCCTCCCCATACCCCCCATAAATGCAGATTAGAGTAATTAGTCCGTCAACCCTTTGACTCATTTGACCCAGAACATACAAAGAATGATTTACAGTAATTAAATAATCTTTCAAAATGAAGTGACCTATGGTATTTGAAATAGAACATACTTTATTTGTTGGAGTTTATTTGTATTTTGATTGAATGGTTATATGGTCACAATTATATCTTTGAGTACTTCTTGCTTAGTTGGTTGCTCTCTGGAGGTCTTATCGAGCTGTTAGGATGTGGATTCAATTAGTTTACTTATTGATTAAATCTTTTGCCAAATATCATTGAAACAAACAGTTTGCTAATCCAAAGAGAACTGGCATGGCATAATGGCATTAATTGCACCCAATTCCAATGCAGCAGAGAAAGTGAATAGAAATTCTAAAGGAGACCTTAGAACATAAGGTTTGTGTTGGGTGTACTCTATAGATGCATGGGGAGAATGTGCTGCATTAGTTTGTCTATAAGCTGCTGATTTTTATGTTTTTCTGTAACTTTGAAGAAATGAAGAATCATAGGAACCATAGACTGCATTTTGCATCTTTGTATCTTGTTTTGTACTACTGTATATTGATGTTTGTATTGTAAAGCTTCTTGTATCACTTCCTGTAAAATGTGCAATATAAAATAGGGCCTACCCAGAAACTCCTGGATTCAAAAACTATTAATTGAAACTTAATTGTTTGTCTGAACAGTGAGCATTTTTAAATAAATGATAGTATAGACATAGTTGTACTCACACAACAATATAACAGCCTCTTAAAATGAAGATGTTAACTATGAAGAAAGAAAGCACATTTTCCTGTCATAAAGGTTTTTAATTGTTAATTGATCCTGCAGATATACTGTATGCATTTGTAGACCTTTGAGTATGCTAGCAGGTATTTTCTCAAATGTGGTTGTATAATGGTAATATCCATCTAGTTTTACCTGCTTTTGCATCAGAGCAGAATTAAATACAGCAAGTCTTCATATTTCAGTAACTTAAATGAAAAGTAATTGATAATATTTTGTTTGCTTTAGGCCCTAATTAGTTGACACTATTTACTGGAGTAAAAATTGGTTCATATTGTAAGTCTAATCTGGAGTTTATTACAGTTAAACACTATTTGGATTTAATGTTCAGTTCAGGGACGGTATTCATGGTTTTGCTGTTGTGACAGACGGGAAACCTTTGTTTGCACCCTGGAAGACAGAGTAGCAAAATGAACTTGTAAATTCTGAACATATGATGAACGGATGATTATAGGGAGAACACAAAGTATCAGAGGTGTTAGCAGAAAACGAAACCCTGATGTCTGTTTGGCCCTCGCTACATAGGATTAAGCCCCTGTGTATTCAGGAAGCCTTTTCATTTGAATATGTTTTAAATAACCATATAATTTAGTTTCTCCTCAAAATGTGAATTTGTCCCATAATCAAATTAATATCACCAGCAAGTGTTTTTCAGTTAAAGTATTCCTGTTACTCCTTGGAACAGAACAGTAATTAATTGCAAATCAAGTGTAAATTTAATTTGAATCCGCAGTAAGAGGATTTTTAAAAATCCTGATATTTGATAATGTAAAATAAACCATATTTGAAATGTTTGTGTAGCAATATTTGTTTCATATCATAGTAAGCAGTTTTGGAACTACTGAGAGTACACTACACTGTATAGTACAATGTTTAATTCCAGGTGCTTTGGTGGGGCAAATGTTCAGCATATTTTGAAGTGTTTTATAGATTTGGTTATTAAAATACCATATTCTGCCTTTTTGAGAAGATATTTTTCAGTGGTTTCATAGGTAAGACCAGACTGTTATTCATTCAAGTATAAGGCTTTAGATCAGATGAATGTGCTTAATTAATTTACTGGCTTTTTTAAATTTAAGAGTTTTCAGTTTCCCAAGGGGGGAAAGAAGTCATTCTGTCTTTTTATTTGGAAAAACTGGAGTTTTTTTTTTTTTTTTTGCAGCGAATGTCTGAAAACTGAAAGCCCATTTTAATGACTAATGGACAACAAAAGATTGGTGAAGTAGGAACCCACCCATGCGTGTGTTTTGTTATGCTGACCTTTCTGTTGGCAGAACCACTTATGAATATAAATGTAGGCAGTGTCTACGGTGTTACAAAAGCTAAGTACAGCATTAAGCAAATGTTAAATTGGCCGATAGCTTTTCTGTGATGAAGATTCTACATGGTGAAAGAGTGTAATTTGAGAGATAGTTATGTCTGATTATTTCTTTATGTACCTGTTCAAGGTGTGTAAAACTGTTTTTAACCATCATTTGTGTAAGCATCTGCCAACATGTCTTTATTTAGAAATGACTGAGAATTTCCTGCACTAGGTATTTTTAACATAGAATGTTCTTTTCTAGATCTTAGTTTAATATTCAGACAATATTAAACCATACAACAAAGATTTGCTAGAGGAAGACCGATCACAAGAGCATATTCTAATGCGTTAAATCATACACTTGCAACAAGTACTACCCAGGTTTTTCTAGGGGATTGCTAATGCACACTGAAGCACATTAGCTTCTCTAAAGATAGGATGTTCCATGTTAACAAATAGGTATTGGCATAGACAGGAAATGCAAAAACATCACTACTGTTCCTATGGGAACAGTAATGCACTACTGAAGATTAAATTGCAACTCCCTCATCACAACCTGATGTTATGTTATATGATATCCTTTATTCTCTTTTGATAAATTCCATATAAGAAAAACTATGAAGTAGTATACCAGCAGATGCCTCTTAAAATGAGAATTTTCTTATACAAGTTGAACTAGGGTGTTGTACCGTGTTAGCCATTATGAATGTAGAGACAAGCCAAGCAAAATGACACCTTTTATTGGCTAACTAAAAAGATTACAATATGCAAGCTTTCAAGGCAACTCAGGCCCCTTCTTCAGGCAAGATGTATTTGCTGTGATGTCTAATGTAGATTTATTTAGAAGACCAGCCATCTTTTATCATTTTTCTTTTTATTATGAAATGCTTTCACCAGCATTGGCACACTTTGTTGTTTTCCATTATTTTGTGTTAAAATGCTTCTAGGTTTGGTTGATGGTAGATATTAAAAAGCTCAAACGGGTATATCCTGCTAGGACTACTGCAGCTCCCTAATTGTTTCCTATAATGTGCCTTGAGATGCTGGATTGGGCTCCTGCTTCCCACAACCCTGAACAGGAATAAGCTGATTCAGGAGATAGGTGGCTATTAAAAAGGATTAGTTGTTATTTTCCATTATAACATCACAGGGAACTGGAGGAAATTTAGCATTTTTTCCATTAATCTTCCCCACAATTCATAATTGTTGTATTACGTGAGTTAATGTTAAATTTTAAAGTGAGAACAGGAAAGTTGCACTATGATTGCTATATATGCTGTTTTATTAAAAATATTATTTTGTACAATGTTAATATATGAAAGCTGTAATTTTTTTTATTATCTCAGTAAGACATTTTTATTTATAATTATAGTGCAGGGCATGTAAATACAAGCTAAAGTCATACTTTGTTGTTGTGTATAAGGCCAACTGTATTCATTATGGATCACTGAAATACTATATCTGAGATTTAAACATTTATCTTGAACCATAGTTAAAAGAATGTGTTGTATTTTATTTTATTTTCCTGGAAAGGGGCAACAGAGTTATTGACCCATAATTGCTGTGTATTATTGAAAGGTTTTAGTCCTTACTATGTGACTCATTTACATTTTATAACTGGACCTTGAATATATTCTTTATAAATGCCACCTAATTTTGGGAGGCAGTAGAGACGTACTACTGTTTGTTCTAACATGACCACGTAGCTATTGAAACATTTTCGTGCATGTATGTGAGGGGGAGTTGAAAGTTGATTGATAGTCTGATGAAAATCTAGAGTCAGTTATACAAAGGAGTTGTGCTTTTCTTGTTTTGAAAAAATGTGTTTGCACCACAACATATTAGTTAAATTGGGTCCATTTGACTTTTACTAAATCGTAAATTGTGTTAGTTTTTATTCTGCAGCAAAACAATGTCCACAGTTTGCAAATTTCAAACTTTTCCTTTCTAATCAGCAAGGTTGCTCAGAGTTAAAAGGAGTACAGCTAAAGCTGCATGGTGATGTATGACTGATTATTTAATCTTAACAATATACTATAGTTTTAATATTTCTTCTATTCTAATATATAGGTTGATTGCTAAAGATATGGATGAAAATGTATGTTTAAAACGTAATCACAATTAAATCAAGCTGCAGGTCAACATAAAACATTTTTATGTTTAATTCATGATTATGAGTTTTATTTATGTCCTCGGGATGAAAAGCTTCTAAACCGTTTTCTTTTAAAGAAATTAGGTTATGCTACCTATTCTTTTTTTAAGTGTAATTTTTTCCACACCACTTTCTTTATTTTGTTAACTTATCTGATATGTACCCATCCATTTATTTTTTTAAATCTGATCCTAATATGTATTTATATTTCTTTATCTCATTTATAAAATGAACTTTACCTTAGATGTTTAATATTAGCCTTTCACACTCATTTAATATTTTTCCACCCCACATGCCTTTATATAAACAGAAGAGCAGAATGTTTTTCTCCTAAATACAGGAAAAGATTTGTTAGGTATTGGCAGCATGCTGATGCCCAAAGGGCATCTTTCTTTTAGGGAATGTGTCTAAAAATAGATTAGGAGGGACTTTTTTTATTGTATATGTTTAAGTCACTATGTGAGCAATCTATTACAGTATTTGCTTAATAAACACACCTATTGTTAATTTCTTTGTGGTAGAAAAAAATCTGATCCAACATTTTCTTGTTTCTGTAAGTTATGCCTGCTTAGGGAAGTTAAATATTTTGTGAATCTGATGGTCAAAAGCATATGTTACATAAAAAGAGGGTCAGAAGAGTATTTTCACTGCAGAAAATGCATTTGTAATTGTTTTTTAATGGTCACTTAAAATGAAATGGCAGGGAGCTTAGATAGAGTGAATCAGAAAACGTAAGTAGGAACCACTTTGGTGTTTATACTGCCAAATTGTGAATAAGTCTAATTATGCTTGGGTGTAAATAAATGATCCTGGCTGCCGATGAATGTTTATTTTCTCCTTCTGTGCCCTTGATTTGTGCGTTCAACCATGTGTTGGTGAATGGGTCCCATATATCATTGTCTAGACAAGGCTAGGTGAGGTAATTTATTTGTCTAGGATTATTGGGAATTATTATTTTTTTTAACCTCACCATGCCATTTGTGCAGAGTAAGCAAGGCGCTCGGTGCTCAGCATCTAACCCTAAGTGTGCATGTGGTCCTGACTGTTAAGATTAATAGAAAGATTTGCTTGTTTTGTACACAAATGAAAAGGGAGCAGGGTTGTGACCGACACTCACGTTTCTGAAAAAGGTTATTTCCGAAGAATTGTATGTGGCATAAATTTAGCACTCTGAACAAAGAATCTTTTAGTCTAAAACTGCAATAATCATTTTGTGCTTTGTCAGGCTTTTCTTTGAGCAAAAATCAACAAACCAAGTGACTTGTGTCTGTTTAATACTAGCTGGACTGCTAAGCTGCTACTCATAAAAGCTAAACTAATGTGCATGTAATATATTTGCCCAAATCCACTTAATCCATTTAAGTGTTGAGATAATATGGATGTACTAATATTGATTTATGCCACAAATTAATTTTCATTTAAATCATATAATTAGAACATTTGCAGATTATTGACATCTGTCTGTTTAAAATGGAGAAAGTTTTCTAAATTTGTCTAATTCAAAGCTGTTATTAACAGAATAATAAACTGTCACTTATACTGTATTCTTAGGCCATAGTATTCTTTGTGTACTGATATGGCAAAATGTCAAAACAGTATTGGCAAGCTACAAAGCATGCTAAGCTTTAATTAGGCCAAACTCGCAAATAATTTCATGTCACCAGTTTTGAAGAAGTGGCATTGTGTTGCATATTAGTCCGATGTGATGCTACAAACTACACTGTACTCTCTACATGTGACAATATACTTTGGAAGAATACTTTCAGCTTGTTTTGTCAGGGTGTTCCCTACACATTTCCATTAGAAGCGTAACTTTGCTTTTATACAATCAACACCAACCCAAAATGCTTTAAAATTCAACACTTAATGTATTTTTAAACAACTGGAGCAAAAGTATTTTCCGGTAAGGTGTTTGCACAGGTGTAGTCTGGTGAACCCCAAAAATCACATTAAGTAACTAAATAAGTAAAATGTACATTTTCAGGTGTAAAATGTAAATGTTTTAGTAACCTGAAGGAGATAGTAAAACTGATTCCTTTCTTTAGAACACTTCTACATATGAAATGACTTATATTATTCACCTAATCAAAAGCCAGTTGCTAGCTACAGAAAACATGTATTAAATACATTTTAGTACTCTGAGACGCTTAGCTTTTGGGGTGAGAGATTGCTACTAATAAATGTAGCATTAAACTGACTTTAAATATCATTAGTAATTTAACATTAACTCTCAAATTTACAAAGTCATATTAGCGTAAAAGCATTCAGTAGATAGTTAACTTCTTATGTTTTACCGTCCCCTTTATTAAAACAAAGTGAGAAAGTATGAGCCGTAAAAAGAGCAGCTACATGAGATCAGAGACCAGTCATTTCATGGGGAGATTATGCTAATCTAAAATGCAGTGAAAGTGTAATTGATGTTCTTAAACACATCATCAAATTCAAATCATGACTTGAAAGTGTGATTAGACAGGAAAATGGCAGCCATCCTAGCAACTCATTAAAATAATAATAATTCTATATTGTATGTTTACTTAAACTTTTTTAAATTAAAACCATAGACTTTGGAAGAAAAATGTTTTTCTCCATGTGTCTTAAAGAAAAATCTGATTGTGGTTAAAACTGTTGGTTATGGTTAAATGTGTTTGATTAAATTTTGACACTTAAAGCACTAGCTTTAAGATGAGATCTGCTTCTAGGTTTCGTAAATGCAGTCTGCTGTGTTAGCTGCACTGTCATGGTTTCTCAAACAATTTGTCTGCATCTTTTGGATGATTTATATTTCAGTTGAGCATTTTTATTTATTTTTTATTTTAACAAATCAACTCTTTTTTGAGTTTCAGTGTACCTGTCATTTGTAAATGTAACCAAGTTGGATAATTACTAATATGTGTCAACGTTACCGAATATAGAAACTATAATTGAAAATAATTGGAATGTTAACTAAAATATATATATAGTATTTTCAGTATTATCATTGAAGCCCCATTAGTAACTAAGCCTCTCTGCTAGACACAGTTTATAAAACTGTAAAAGTGAAATACATAAAGTCACTAGCTTAGGTACATTATACTCAGTTACTTTGTAGCTATCTTTCAAGAACTTTTAAGTGATTTATTGTGAGTCTTTATATAAGTGTGCTTATAATTATGCACAAGATCTTAATTCTGAAGCCATTCTGTATTTTCAGAGTATGGTTAATCTTATTTAGAAGAATCCATCCAGTCCTGCCTCTGTTTCCCTCATTTAAAGTTAGTTTTCAAAGTCAAAGCGAACTTTATTGTCCTCTCAACGATATACAAGTATACAGATAGACGAAATTGCGAAGCTCAGGGTCCACAGCGTAACATCCATCCATCCATTATCCAACCCGCTATATCCTAACTACAGGGTCATGGGGGTCTGCTGGAGCCAATCTCAGCCAACACAGGGCTCAAGGCAGGAAACAAAACCTGGGCTGGGTGCCAGCCCACCGCAGTGCACACACACATACCAAGCACACACTAGGGACAATTTAGAATCGCTAATGCACCTAACCTGCATGTCTCTGGACTGTGGGAGGAAACTGGAGCACCAGGAGGAAACCCACGCAGACACGGGGAGAACATGCAAACTCCATGCAGGGAGGACCCAGGAAGCAAACCCAGGTCTCCTAACTGCGAGGCAGCAGCGCTACCACCGTGCCGCCCCACAGCATAACAACATGAAGTGCAAATAAAAAATTAAAATTAAATTAAAAATAGAATTTAAAATTAAAATTAAAACACAAACAAGACAAGACATTGTGCAAAGACAAGATTGATACAATGTATGGTATTATGCAATGTAGATGCTGTACATAAATATAGTCAATAAATATGTAATAAAATAAATAAATAATAGATATAGATAATACAGAAATTATCACTGCATGATAATAGTTGTTTAAGACGTGTAAACAATGACAGGTCAGAATGTTTCACAGCCTCAGTTCTTATTTATAGTGGTTGTATTTTTCATTTTCTGTTCTTCATTACATCTGTATCTTTGAATGGTGACTCAGTGCTTTAAAAGTTTTTCAGCCCATCACTAATGCAAATGAGTATTTGATTTTAACCTTAGTCTTGGAGGACTGACCGAAAGGTTGTTTTCATAGGCAGAAGGCCATGTTTTATAGAGTTGAAAATCATTAGTTCCCTGTGTCAATTTTAAACCCTTTCCATTTTGCACAAAATTCTCATCAACTATTTTGACTCACTTGATTTCAGTTTCTAACGCCAGTTTGTGCTAAACAGGGCAGGGTTGTATACAGAATTAAGCTCACAGCAACTCCATCAGGGTTTTTAAATTCAGATTCCAGGAGTAGCCACAATATCTTGAATAGTTACTATATCCTTCATTCTTCTGTTTTCCAATGCAATAAAAGTAATCCTAAAATAATATGCATGTGATACTCAAAGACATACTCAGTTCATCAGTGTTGTTTGGGCGAGTCATTTCCTGGTTTTTAAGAGTATCATATACACTTTCATTTCGCTGACAATGTCAGCCACGTCAAATAGGCAAGCAGTGTGGCATTGTGGTTAGGGCTTTCAAGTTCAAACCTGAGGTTGCTGTTCAAATCCTGCTACTGGCACTGTGTGATCATAAACAAGTCCCTTCACCTGCTTGTGTTTGCAATTGGAAAAGCAAAAGAAATATGTAACCAATTGTATCTCAAATGTTGCAAGTCACCTACTAAAGAAACAGTTCAGTTGTTTCTGTATCTGCACAATTTGGAAAATATGTCAGTTAACTAATTGATGTTGTTTATAGTGCTCAGTAGTATACATTGACATTGAATTCAGCATTTGGTTCACTGTGCTCACCTATTAGACTTAGATAGCTAGATAGATAGAAGTTTCTTTATGAGCAAAAACCCTTGATACCCTATACTATGATATAAATAAATGTAAAAGGTGAAGACCTCCGGTCCTGTCTTCTTCATTGCTTTTGCTTTTTATTAATTCCACTCCATTCTCTCTCTCTCTCTCTTTAAATGACAATTTGTGCTTTTTTTTTTCTTTTTTTTTTTTTTTTATAAGTCTAAGGCTTCTTGATGAATATGTATTTGTTTTCTGTTTTGGCTGACTACAGTTTTAAACTTCTTACAGTGCATTTCTCAAGTATTTTCATCAGTATTCCATATGGCCTTAAGCTTTTCTGTTATGCAATATCATTTGAAAAACAAACTAGAAAAGCCACTTGCCAGTTTTCCAATAATGCCCACACAATGCCATATCCTTGTGTTCAAGCTGTTTCTTTTTGATCCAGAAAGGCTGTATAATACTTTATATACCAATTTCTGCTCTCTGGTCATCTTCACAGCTTTGAACAACTTTGAATAAAATTCGATTAGTAAATTCATTAAATGTAAAATTCTCTGTCAGCAAATTAAAGGTATAGTAATCCAACTTCGAAGAACAATGAGAATCTTGAAGGATAAAACGTTAAGTGAAATATCTACATCTGTTTCTTTATACAGCCTTTGTCTTATGCAGTAAAATATAAAATTTACTATAATTAATTTAATTGTAATGTAATATGGTAATGTTTATGCCTTTTAAGCCCCTGTCTGAATCTAATAAGGGATACCTTGAATGTGAAAGGTATGTGGCTTTCCTTTGTGTTCTTTTTGTGCACTTCTCAGATACAGTAATCCCTCGCTACTTCGCGGTTCACTTTTCGCGGATTTTATATGTAAGCATATCTAAATATATAACGCGGATTTTTCGCTGCTTCGCAGGTTTCTGCGGACAATGGGTCTTTTTACTTCTGGTATTTGCTTCCTCAGTTGGTTTGCCCAGTTGATTTCATACGAGAGATGCTATTGGCGGATGGCTGAGAAGCTACCCAATCAGAGCACGCAGTTAAGTTCCTGTGTGCTGCTGATTGGCTCAGCGACGGAGTGCTGCATTAACCAGGAAGTCTCATCTCACTCATTCAGCATTAACATGCTCTTGCTACTGCATTCAGGAGATTATCACCTTCATCGTCATCATTTTTACTGCGCGGCATATTTATCACCATCATCACGTCATACATAACTACGTGTACTTCTCTATACAGTAAGTGTAAACTTATCTACCGATTTCATATTGCTTAGCAGTTGTCCCTGTTATTAATAGAGTAAAGGGTGGGTTGTAAACAATACAGGGAGGGTTTAAAAACGTCCAAATACACGTTAAATAATTAAATAAATATGGTGTCCCTACTTCGCGGAAATTCAGTTATCGCGGTCGGCCTTGGAACCTATCTCCCGCGATAAGTGAGGGATTACTGTATTTAATTTGACTGGTCTTGGGTTTGTTTCCCATTGAGCATCTGACAACTGATTAAAACAAAAGATGCAATCTTTTTTCCCTAACTTATCCAATTAAATGGGTAGTTTGTAAACATAATAAACACTTCCCTTCACATTTGTTCAGTTTTTTCTGGTACGTCACAGTGACAACATGCTATGCTGGCCAGTTGTGGATTGCCAAGTACCTCACAATACAGTATTATTTTTATCATAGAACTTTGGTCAAGACGTGATAATGGAATTTTGTTGTTGGGTTTTTTCCCTTTTTAATTGGCCTTTCTGTCTGTAGTAGGGCTGTTAACCAGTGATTTTCATTTACAATATTTAATTTTTAAAATATATGAATACGTTCCTTCAGAATTATTGGCAAGGTTATGTGTAGTACTACTACTGGTATTTTCTTGTTAGATTGTTAAACTTTTTATATGCAAGTGATCCTGGAAAATAGCTGGAAAATTAAGTATAAATTGGCCTTCAAGCTCTGCTGTAACTGTAGACATAGTCCTAGGCTGCCTAGTTTGCCAGTGTACAAAATTTTAATGACAGTTTTTGCAATTTGCCTTTTTGTATTAAATTCTTTCTTCTCTATAGCACTGACAACCAAAGTGAATCCAAACCCCCTACTTAAACATGAACATAACATTTATTGATATTTTCAACAGTACTAATGGGTGCCATTTAACATGTTTTGATTTTTTTTTCTTGTTTTGTGCTTTTTGTTTTTTTTATTCCAATAAACAGTTACCACCTCTGTTTTGAACAGGTAAAAAAAATTAAAGAGAAAAAAGTATAAGGGAACAAACAGATGGGGACATTCTTAAACATAAAAGGGGAAAAAAGGGCAGCTCCACCCACCAACACTCCTAAATCTCACACCCTAGTCTCTATATGCTGCTGAGCCCCTCACCCTATCATGGTGAGTTAACCCAGGAACCTCAGTTACCTTAACCTGCAATTTATCTGTCCTGGGTATGACGTTAACCTGCATCCAACCCTGCAAGCAGGTCCTCCAACTTGAAGGGAAAACTTTGGGGGGGGGGGGGGGGGGAGGACTCGCACTCGCACTGTTCCACTCCATTCGAACTAGCACAGCTACACTCTGGTCCTAATTTGGAATTCCTGAGGTGGTTCATCATGTGGTGGGTGCGGCAATGCACTAAATCAGTGCACACAATCAAACTCCTCCTTTCAGATAGTGGCTGCATGTTACACATGTATATTTTTGTATAATCTTATTGTTTTCATTTTTTTCCACAGTCATTGCTTATCAACTCCAGATCCAATTAAAAGTTGATGGCAGTATTTAGGAATTGGATGCATGTTAAATGCAGAGATGCTATCAATAGTTATGTACACCAATCACAGCTGATATGGCTTAACCAAGTACAATCGGGTAAGAAGAATTAGGAAATGAGGGTGAAATGACTGCATTCAGGCGAGTTTGTAATACTGCAGCAACTACTCTGTACTGGTCAACATTTAGTGAATGGATAAAAAAACTAGATCACATTAGTGCAAGAGTGGCTTCACAAAGAGACCTCAAACCACTGTGTTTGTCTATCAGAAACCTGGCTAACTGTCGATACCCCTGATGCTGCACTACAGCTAGATTGCTTTTCCATTGGCCGTATTGACTGGACAGAATCATGATGTAGAATCAAAGGGTAGGCATGTGTTTTATGGTAAACTACATGTGGTGCACAGATGCTAAAATTTAAAAATTATTCATCTGATCTGGGATGTTTTTAATAATCAAGCGTTATCCATTTTACATTCTGAGAGCATTGCATAGTGTTTGAGAGGATACAGACCGGGAACAATCCAAAGATATTATTCTGATAATAGATACAAATAAATCACCCAGAATGGGATACTGGAACCCATTGTGAAGCCAGGCCTAGGAGTAGCATTTGCCAAACTATTGTCTGGTTGAGCACAGCCTGAACTAGCTCCATGATGAAGGGAATGGCATGGGTTCAGTATCAGTCAGGTGACAGGCAAGTTAAAAGCATGTCCAGGTAACTCGCAAAATGGGAAAATAAGAGCATTACTTCAAATGTCATTGTAAAGCAAAGTACAAAAACACCGTTCTTATTGCTTTGTGTCAAATTTGGAAAATGCCAATGGGCTGTTTCATCCAGTCCTCATTTTTCTTTACTGTCAACACTTCTGCTTTGGTATTCTTCTCATTGTAATTTTTATATGCTATTTTGTCCATTTTGTTGCATTTTAAACGTGTTTACCTGGTAGGCAGGCAGTAACATAGACAGGGTTTTCTGTTAGAATCAGTGCCTTTAAATTCTTAGAATTTAAATATCATTCCATTCTTGTTTTCTATCTGTCTTTTAGTGTAGGGTGATAAAACAATAAAAATAATTATCACGAAATAACATAGCGTCAATAAAAATATAAGACATGTTCGATAGAAGTCAATAGTACTCATTCCATCCATGTTTTGACAGACAGCACAAAAAGCCAATGATAATGAGAATAGCGCCGAGCCAAAACCAATCATATGGCTGGAATTGAGTTATAGTCACGTCCGGTTAGGTTGACGTAAAGGGCACGTACCATAGCAGCTGGCAACAGCACACATGCTAATCTTTGGGCAGCGGCAACTGCGCGCCTGCCTGCCTGTAAATCAGGAGTGGGAGCGAGATACAAGAGAAAATGTTAACAAACCTTGGGGTTGGGAGGGAAATCAGCGTTACTAATGAAGACCAGTGGACATAGCCCAAGGCTGTATTAATACCTACTTTATTTATTTGGAACTGATAGAAGAAATTACTTTGTGTTCTCCTGTAAAACCTGAAAGCTTTTGACTGCTCAGAATTAAGATTTTATTTTATTTATCTGTTTTATTTATTTGAAATACAGTCATTGGCATGATAACACAAATGCTATAAATGCAATAAAGATCAATATGTTTTTCTGTATACCTCTTTTGATTAGTGATTTACAGGTTTAGTTCATTAATAATAATAATAATTCTTTGCATTTATATAGTGCTTTTCTCACTACTCAAAGCGCTCAGCAATTGCAGGTTAAGGGCCTTGCTCAAGGGCCCAACAGAGCAGAGTCCCTTTTGGTATTTATGGGATTCAAACCAGCAACCTTCCAATTTCCAGTGCAGATCCCTAGCCTCAGAGCCACAGAGTCTCCTGCTTTCACTACTTCAGATGTAAAGTATTGTCTTCACCAACAAAGAATTGCTTAGGATGACATTTCCACATTTCTCTCTAGTTTCCTGTGCTTCATAGGTGCAATGCCAACATGGACGGCTGGTATCTGAGACGCCCGTTCTACTGTTTAGCTAAAGAAGATCTCTCAAATTGCAGATCTGATTGTATTAGTTGTGTTATGACATGCTTTTCCTGCACAGTTAAATGAAGTTAAAGATACACAGGGATGGTAATGTCCAGGGGCCTGTTCCAGAAAGCAGGATTAGTGTGAAATTCAGCCAGAGTTATTTAGGATTTATGGAAATTGGGTGAGTTCCATTCTAGAAAACCTAAATTTAGCCAAACCTATGTTTCTGGAAGAGATTATGCCAAAAGTATGTGATCCCTGAGGCCAAAGTTATGGATTTTTGGGAACAGGCTCAGAATTTGCTTGTTCCATAAAGATAGATCTGATGAAATCCAGTGTAGTTACTGGTACAACCAATACTCTGAAAATAACCTGCCAAAGAGTTATGTTAATGTGAAGGATTAACGATTGGCAGTCTCATTAATTAAGGAGCAGAGCATCCAGTCACAAGATCAAAGGTCATAAATGTCCTTTTAGAAGTGCTGATCCCAGCTGCACTATTTAGCAAGCAGAAAAATCTGACACCATGTTGAAATGCACATTCAGCACAGAAGCATGACTCCTTCACCAAATTCTCACCAGAAAAATGTAGTAAGGCCCCACTCAGACAGAAATGATTGCATAAATGTTACCATTTTACATCCAAGACTTTTAATACATGTTTTTTGATAACCACACTTTTCTCCATAATATTGTTAATGCATTAGCAAAGCGATCAAAAAAAGTGTACTTAATTTTGAAGGTGGGACTGCGCACACAGACACGGGAAGACCCAACCTTTCCACAAATATGTAATAAGCTTATTAATGCAGTTTTAATTTGGGTTTTTGTAATGGAATCAGTCAACAACAAGACCTCTGAATTGTGCTGTACTGGTTTTGACTTTTACTGTTGTCTATAGGACTTCTCACTACTCGTTTAGTCCCCATTTTTCTCTTACTTTTAGTCATTTCTGTAGTTTGCTGTATCACCCTTTTATCCATAGCCATCCTGACAAGTCGTTACTCATCTACATGTCACCCCTAGTAAGTTGCTTTGAATAAATGTCTAGGCTAAATGTATTATTGTACCCTTGGTCAATTTTTGTAAAGCGTTTGACTCGGTTGATCAAGCTGCCCTGTGGGACATCCTGCAACTTCACAGGATCCCCCCGAAACTGGTGGATATCATGGCTAGCCTGTTTACTGGTATTGTGAGTGCAGTGCAGAGTGGAGCCTGAACCTCTGTTTTTTTTTTCCCAGTTGATTCTGGGGTTTATCAGGGCTATGTTCTTGCTCCTACTCTGTTCAGTGCTTGCATGGACTGGGTGTTGAGCATGATCATGGTGTCCAGTGGCTGTGGGACATCTGTTAATGAAGAGAGATTCACTGATCTTGACTTTTCCACTGATGCTGTGATCAATGGAGGCTCTGATCAGGGCTTTCCAGAGACTGAGAGAGGTCTTAGTGTCTGGGCTTGCGAGTGTCCTGGATTAAAACCAAGACCCAGGCCTTTTTGGACACAGCCATCAGCAGTGTGTCTGTGGAGGGAATGTCTACCTCGTCAAGGGATTTGCTTACCTCGGCAGCAACATTCATGTCTCTGGAGACTCTTCCTATGAAGTCAGTAGAGAGATTGGGAGAGCATGGGGGGTCATGAGGTCTCTGGAAATGGGTGTGTGTGGTGCTACCGATACCTCTGCAAAAGGACGAAGGTCCAAGTTTTTAGTGTCCTGGTGCTTCCTGTTTTGCTATATGGCTGTGAGACATATACACTATCTATTGACCTGAGATGAAGACTGGACTCCTTTGATACTGTGTCTCTTAGGAGAATCCTTGAGTACCATCGGTTTGACTTTGTGTCAAATGAACAATTGCTGGTGGAGTCCCGAATGGGGCACATTACCTGCATTGTGAGGGAGCATCAGGTTTGCAGTATCCTCATTGCTGAGGACCAGGCCAAAGGAACACCCATTTAATACCTGGCTGCGACAGATAAATGGTCATTTCTGGAGGGTGCAACTGGACCACGTGTCTGCCCGGGAGAGTTGCTAACCGAGATCCCAAGCTTTTTCATCATGTGGTGGGTGTGGCAATGCGCTGTACCAGTGCATGTGACCTCATCTGACCTGACCAGTGCATTTGGCTGTGTGGATGGAATATGTGTCTTTCTCAAAGCACTGGGCATGAATGAAAGACACATTTGCCTTACTTTATTTAATTGAGCACAGATGACAGAATCAGGATTAAACTCCCAACGTGCTGTTTCTAAGACTTGTAGGCTGTGGTTGATTGGCTGTTTAGTGCTCAAGTCATACAGCCTTGTAAATGGTGCTGTGACTGTATGGTTATCCAAATTCACTCATCCGAGATGGAGTGAGTTGATTGAAATCTGGTATTATGGCAATGGCTAATCCACTGATGTGAAATTGCACTATAGAAACCTGGGATTTGTTTTGAGATCCAGAATTATAGGGAATGTGAGGGCCAGTCAGTGGGATCTATGCCTTTATCATCCAGGAACTGCCCACACACTCTGACCAAATGAGGCCGGGCATTTTCCTACACCAGGTTTAACCTAAGGCCCACTGCACCAGGGTAAGGTCTGACAGTGGCTGGGAGGATTTTATAGCAGTCAGAGTACTGTTGCCTAGCATGTGAAGGTCTGTGCCTTCCCAGACCATCACTGACCCACTGCCAAACCAGTCATGTTGGATGATGATGTAAACTGCACAATGTTCACCATGGCATCTCCAGACTCTGTCACTTCTGTGACACATGATCTTTCTGAAACTGCTCTCATCTGTGAAGAGAATGGGGTGCCAATGGGAGAGCTGCCAATTGTGGTATTCTCTGGCAGAAATAATTCAAGCTGCACGGTGATTGGCTGTGAGCACCGGTCTAACTAGAGAACGTTGGGCTCTCATGGTAGATGTTAGGTTCTTTTGACTTTGCAATTGAATTTGCAAAATCAGCAGTGTCATTATTAGTCATGGTATTCAGCAAAAGTGTATCAAGAAATGCTACAGGGGCTCCTTTATACAAACAGTGGTATGCCTGTATAATGTCTCACAGAGACAGACAGACAAGTAAGAAGTTTTCTATTTGATTTTCTTCCTTTATAGTCATTCTGGTGTGTGTTCATCTATTTATGTATTTATTTATTTAAAGATTCCCCCATTCAACCCCGACACAAGGGCAAATAGTTTGTTTGGACTGTCTGTCTGTTATATAGTGCCTTTTCTATCAATCCATATGTCTATCAATCAATCACTAGTCACATTATTGTATTTTATATGATGTGTTTATTTTAAATATGTGGTATTTAATGCTTGTTTATTCTGATGACTTAAGTCACTCCTATGTAAAAGTTCTTTGAGTGTCTAGAAAAGTACTTTGTAAATGAAACTATCCTATTTATCTTGTTGAGCAAGTTTGTGAAAGGTTTGAAGGTGGTAGATATTGTCCTCTGTTTAATTTTAAACAGTGCTTTTGTTTAATTTTGATTGTAGTACAGCCTTTTTACATGGACATGTCTTTTCCTGCCATGTTTTACCAAAACTCTTGGTTTACTCCTTGGTTGCATTGTACAAGTATTTAAAATAAGCTGCTATATGTTTATTTATATAGATGTGTTTGGATTGACATTGGATCTATTTTACGTAGAGCATATATCACATTTACAAGCACTAAGGTAATTATTGTTCCACAATTTTTTTTTTTTTTTTAAGTACGTGTGTATATAAGTTGTGGAGTAACAGTTACAATTGAGTACTTAACAACAACATTACATTGTGTTACACGGTATATACAAGATAATAACACCTAGTTACTCTGTAATTATACAGGCAATTACATAAAAAGCACAGCATAATTAGGGACGCCTAATCTAAAGTGATACCAGCAACATTTATTTAAAAAAAATTAAAAACTTGATGTGTATCTATAAAATATATTGTACTTATGTTTATATGGATTTCTAGGGTCAGTATTATAACATGTATGGGCTACTGATATTATTGCATGTGCCAGTAAACATACAAAATATTGACAGCCTCTAGTATTACTACCAAACTACAATGTTTCTGTCTTCCTCACCTGAAAAATTTCAGAACTATCCTGATTTACACTTAGTGTATAACTATGCCAAGTATAAGTGGGTATACTGTTAACTAATAATAATGTAAGTAAAAGGTATAAAAATCATGCAAGGCTCACTTGGCCACAAAGGAGAAAGTTAAAAAGTTCCAGCCTATAGAGATTATGGAGGATATAAACCTGTGGAACCCTGAATCTGACTTACGGAAGCTGGCCATTTGTGCCTGACTGCTATACGTTTCCCACAATGTATTACGCTGCGAGCTACTATCTGACGCTGGCTTTGTCACTGGCGAAAGCAGTCAGAGGTTTCTTTCCAAGGTCAAGAGAAAGAACTTTATCAAAGTGACAGCGACAGCCAGCTCTTATTCAGTACATTGAGCAGAGGAAGTAAATGGAAGAGGCCTTTAAAGCTTTTCTGCTAGTATCAAGAGATGAGCTTGGTTTCTGTTTTATTTCCATTATTTTTTGTCTTCTAAGTGTTCCCATAGCCGTCTGTGAAATGTTGTGGCTTGTTTTGTTCCTGCTTACTTATGTGAAAACCAAGAAATGCCTCATTAAAGCTGTAGTTGGTGATATGGCCATTGATTGGTTTCAGCCTATGCCAGCATGTATGTGTTAGAACAGTAGTCATGGCACTGTCACTCTGTTGGCCGGTATTAAACATTACGGTTGGTTGGATTGATTTTGTTTTGTGTAGTACATTTTTTTGTTTTGTTATTTTTATTAATGAACTGAACTGCAAGGCAACTGAAGCAAACACACTATTGTAGTTGACAGTGTTTAATATGAATCGTAAACTTAGATCTGTAAAAAGATACAATATAGGTTCATTACTGTCACATGTAGTGAAAGTCTTAAGTTGAACATGCTAATCAATATGCATTGTGTCATAACTTACTGGTGCGATGATTAGTGAGTGTAGTAACAACCTTATCTCAGCTTTTGTCTTCCTCATCTGGAAAATTTCAGAACATATCTGTCATTAGAAAACAAACAGAATAAGGAAATGTATATTATACATATTAGGGTGATGTGTAATTTAATATTAAAGTAGCTGGAAGAAATGGGTGTCCTGCATAAAATGAAATGGCGCAAAGAAAAACCTATACAGTTAAACAAATGTATTTACAGAAAAAAAAGGTTTGTTAACAGAACAGAATCGTTTGAGTCTTCAATGGGGGGAAGGAAGGGTACCATTGCTTCAGTTTGATGTGTTCAGTCTTTGTATGTGTAAAGTCTCCTTTCGAGTTCTTTCATGGAATGTGACAACAAAACCTGCATTTTGAGATTTCATTATGGGCTAGACATTATTAAATTCTGTAAGGAGGGATGCCATTCACAACTTTGTGTCAAGGGAAGGATTTTAAAATTTTATCTAAATTTAATGGGAATTTAGATGTTTCTTAGTTGGAAGGGAATGCTTAAGAAACAAGCTGGTTTTTAAGTAGTCTGAAAATAACTTATTTAGTCTTCATTTCTATCATATAACCATTTTTGATTTAGTATTTTGTCTTTCAGCATGGTTTCTAGAGTTCCAATATTAATGTAAATGTAATCTGTTATTATGAGTGCCACTTATAGTATGACTTAAACTGATGCAATATGAAATATGTCACAAACAGTGTGCAGTTGAACCATAATTTAATTTATAAAGAATCCAAACTGACAGAAAAATATAATTCCTGTATAAACCATTTTTGTCCATCTATCTAAAGTGATTTTTATTAAAAAGGTTGTTTTAAATTCAGTGTTAAATGCGAATTCCCTAAGATAGCTGTATACAATCATCTCTGTGTACACATTTTTGCTTGTAAATGTTCATTTCATCTAGCACATGAATGGTTAAACAGATTTTGCTGAGATATTAAGATAGAAGGTCACAAAGGAATTCAGCATGCATGAGCTTCCATTTGTCATTTCTAAAAAGAGCCAACTTGATGAATGGCTAAAAGGCAAACCCATGACAAATCATGTTTGCAGTCGTCGTAACAGAAGGGCTCCATGGTACGTATTCACTCGGGAACAGTTATTAACATGTAAAAATCAGCTAGTCTCAAGATGCTCTCGCTCTTCCAACACCTTGCATGGTTTGTTTTTATTTACATTTAAATATCCAAAGATAAACCAATTACCAGAGAAATAGTTAACTTTTATAGTCATTCTGATCCAGGAAAGCACACCCCTTTTTAAAAGGTTATAAAAGAGGAAGACCAGATTTATTCAATGAGTCAAAGATGTTGAAAGGTGTGACTTTGGGCTATACAAAAATAAATTGTATTGTGTTGTATTTAATTCTGTATGTGTGTGTGTGTGTGAGATTTTATTTTATTCAGATTCCAGTATTGGGTCAATGGGAAGTTCTTATTAATTGGAGACACTTTATTTTTCAACTAGACACAATGTAGTGCAATCATTTTAAAGGGAAACTGCTTGTATTTTGTGGCTTTTAACAATATATGCCAACCAAAGTACAATTCAAAAGTGTTACAAAAGATTATGAGAAAAATAATTGTATTTTGTCAGTTTTTCTATATTTTGTATATACACTGCAACAAACAGGCTGGAATCATTCTATGTATAAACTGATGGAACAAATGTACATGTAAAAGAAAAGTATTATACTGCTTGTTATACATTCAAGGCAAATGTATTTTGCGAAGTAAACTTAGATATATGTTAAAACAGCAATGTTTCGAAGAATTGTGATGTCTGTTTATAGGTTCATGTGCAAATTTATTAGCCAGTTCTACATTATGCAGACTGAGACATGCAAATCTTGAATATGCCAAAATTCATAACTTTTTGCAAATGGGGTGGCATCCTGGGTAGGGTTTTTTTCCCTCCTTGTACCCAGTGCTTCCAGGATAGACTCTGGCACCCTGAAACTGTGAGTCAGTTTGAGAATGTATGCTATATCTCAGATGTGCTACTATTAAAAACAAAAATACTACGAGCCTAAAATGACTTATTTTGAAGACTTGAGGAATAGGATAACTGCAGTTCTTCTCCTTCGTCATCATTGTTTCCCACCTCTATGTGGAGTCGATATGCTTGATCAACCTTCTCCATACAGTTTGGTCCTGCACCTCCTACTGAATCAGGCCCTTTTCCTTCAGATCTTTTACTTTATCCATCCACCTACGCTTTGGCCTCCCTCACTTCATCTTCCCCTGTACTTCCTTTCCCATCAATCTTTTACCCACATAGTCATTGTCTCTCCTTATCACACGTCCAAAACACTTCAGCCTACTTTCCTGTCCTTTCTTAGATATATCTCCCACTTCTGTTGTACCTCTGATTGTCTCATTTCTTATTCTGTCCTTTTTTGTAACTCCTCGCATTCATTTCAACGTTCTCATTTCGGCCACATCCAACTTCATCTCTTGTGCTCCCTTTACTACCCATGACTCAGCTCCGTACATTGCCAGTCTTACCACTGTCTTAAAAACCTTAACTTTTAACTTTCTCCTCAATTCTTTGATCACACAATACTCCTGGTACCTTCTTCCAATTGTTCCATCCACACTGCACTGTATGGATAATCTCTGCATCTAATTTTCCATCTTGGATTACCACTGGTCCTAGATTTTTTAAATGTCTCCACTCATTTCAGTAGCTCTCCCTGCAGACTGAATTCTGAATCCTGATCATCATTAAACCTCACAAATTCTATCTTCTTCCTGTTTACCTTCAAACCTCTATCTTCCAAAGCCCTCCTCCATTCTTCCAACTTCCTTTCTACTTAATTTCTGGTGCTACAGAACACAATCTCATCCACTAAAGGCATGACCAGGGAATTGGTCTTTTATCTCATGACTCAACACATCCATAATCAGATCAAAGAGGTAAGGACTTACAGGAGTTTAAACCAGCCCAACTTGGTGCTGGTCCCAGTTCCAGATAAATAGAGAGGGTTAGTGTCAGGAAGAACATCTGGCTGTAAAACCTTAATGATGGATCAATTCAATCAACTTCAGAAAATAGAATAACTACAGTAATGCATAACATTAAAATTAAAATTGTTTTATAAAATTTAAAATACCTACAGAGTTCCTGGATGTCCTCCTTTTTTGATGAAATCCTTGTGGAAGACATCTTAAAGCCAGTGAGAAAGTTTTGACCTGTGTGTACTTCTTGTGGTCCTGGACTACTAACTAATACTAAATAAAAAGGTTATAACTATTATAATTCTTTAATGATAATTCTTTGCATTTATATAGCGCTTTTCTCACTACTCAAAGCGCTCAGCAATTGCAGGTTAAGGGCCTTGCTTAAGGGCCCAACAGAGCAGAGTCCCTTTTGGCATTTACGGGATTCGAACTGGCAACCTTCCGATTATGAAAGACTAGTTGTGTTACCCACCTTCACCCAGGATATTTCATAATGTTATATAACTATAACATTAGTTATAGTGCTGTTAGTTAATCAGATATATCAGAAGTACTATATAACTAACTGTTTTTCTGTAGTAATATTAGGTTCTGACTGCACATGCCAAATGTGATCATGTTTTCCCTCCCCACCCCATAACCATTCAGGACAATATCCTTTCTTCAGCTGTCCGTGGTCCCAGTTGACTAGTGGTGCTGTTGGCATGGATCATCAGTTGCTTGTGCTGCATTCTTCGCTTTGTAAAATCCACTCTTGGTGTGGAGTAGAAGCATATATGTTAGCATATTATTAATAAATATTGACAATCTTCCTTTTTCTATAACATCACCAGATTTCAATTTAATCAGCAAAGCATTTTTGAGATTTTGGACTGTTCAGTTTATATGTTGTAGGAGGAATTTTACCCCTAAATACATTTACATTTACTTATTTGGTTGACACCTTTATCCAAGCTAACTTATATTTTATGATACAATTGGTTACACTTGTTTTGTTTTTCCAGTTGGAGCACAGGCAGGTCAAGTGACTCGCTTATGGTCACACAGTGTCACTAGCGGGATTTGAACCCCCTAGATGTGCAATCCTGCCTGCTTTGTCACTACAACAGAAAAAGGTGTTTTTGAGGAGTCTTTCAGTCAGTCAGTTAACTTGCATTATATATACTGTTTATAGATGAGTAAGTTTAATTTTATATCCCAATAGTCCTTGTAATACAGTACAATTATAGGTTAAATATAAGCATTTTTATTTGTTATGTGATAATAAATGCATACTTTTGAAAAGGAGTGGCACAGCAGTTAGTGTAGCTGCCTTATGAATCCAGCTTTCTTGCTTCTAACGTCACATTTGGTTGCTGCCAGTGTGGTGTTTGCACATTCTCTCTGTCCAGTTTTTCTTCCATGCCCCACAGGTACAGTCTGTATTTTACGCTAATTAGTAATTCTACAATTAATCCTTTGTTAGCAAGGATGTATACATGAGTGTGTCCTGCAGTGGATTGTTGCTCCACATAGGGCTGATTCCTGCATGCTATTACAAAAGCCCCCTGCAACCTTCAATGGAATTAAGCAGGTTTGAAAATGTTCTTATTCCAATGTTGAACAGGGGTTTAATAAATTTTGCATTTGTGTTAAAATCCACCGATGTTAAAGTTATGTAAAGCAAAGGATTATTGTAAGCACAAACATGCTAAAGTGTCTCTTCATAATTTATTTGCATTCAGCAGTCTAAATGGAAGTAACCTTTCAACAGCTATCACTGAGCTTATGCTAAACCTTAACATCAACTGGCCTTCCTGTCAGCTGCACAAGAGAGAATACAAATAAGTGTCCTCTGTGTGAATTATGATCCACATTTCATTGTTCATGTTGCAGCTTCACATGTTCGTAGCACAATCATAGCTCAAAGTACAGTTTAACAGGAGTACCATCAATAATACTTGGCTCAGCACTGTTGACATTACTTTTGAGGTGGCGGGGGGATTGGGACATAAGCCTAATCTCACAGTATGTTACAGAATAATTTGACAGGAATGATGTGCTTCAAATCTCTGTGGGGAAACATACTGTATTACCAAATTTTTGACTCGCCAGGCACCTCTGCTGACTTTTTCAAAATTCATCTCAACCTGTGGTATTAACACCCCTTAAACTATGAAAAAGGTATTGTAAGTGTTACCGGCCTCAGGCCTAGGGGATCCTGGTCCAGGTATAAGCCACTGTTGCTGCAGGGTGTGGCCACAGCAATATGGGAAAAAAGCTTAAAAGATGCAGGCAGCAGTCATGAGTCTCGGACCATACTTGTCTGTTCTCCCTTATTCTCATTTACCCACAAATACATAAATGCTTCAATCTCTGATAGATCAACATGACGATCAGTTAAACAAGAGTGCATGTCAATTTCCTCTGCAGAACAATAGTATAAACACATTTACTTTGCTCCAATAACAGTGTTGTTGTTAGCTATCAAGAAGTACCTGATTAGAAGCCAGTGTCCCCAGGGCTCATTAATTTTCAAAGAAAGCAGGCAGTTCTGTATCGCCACATTGTGTGAGGATGAGATACTAATCAAATCAGTCTGATTATTCAAAGTAGGTGACTCTTTGGTAAGACAGGTAAATATTTATGTCCTGTAGATAGCCATCAACAATAACCTGTAGCAGACGTTTCCAGGAATTTTGCCTTCTCTTTAAATCACTGATTTATAGCCCATTACACTAAGCAGCACACAGAAATATCATTTTCTTTAAAACATTGAATTCTAGCCCATTACGTCAGCCATTTAATCAGTCACAAGGGTCAAAGAACTTTAAGTACTTACCAATACCAGATTAAGCGTTCTTACAGTCTTTAAAAAAACAAAAAAAATGTTCAATGCAACGCACACCCATTATTCTGCTCATAGTAATAGTAAAATTCTATCTATCTATGAAGAACCAAAGCTCAACAACAAACATTTCCTAGCTGTGAGAAGATATAACATCAAGCACAGAAACACAACTATAGCCTCCAGGACAACTTTACTTGGGTCCTGGAAACATACTTTAACATCAAGAATAGTATGATACAGTATGTAATAGAGCAAAGCCCAACGATATTGTGCGAAAGAACAGGTCATATTTATGTTACATGAAATTCTTGTAATTTGTAAATATATGAATGATTACACCAATGAGCCACAACATTAAAACCACTGACAAGTGAAATGAATGACATTGATTATCTTGTTACAGTAGCACCTGTCAAGGAGTGGGATACCGTATATTAGGCAGCAAGTGAACGGTCAGTTCTTGAAGGTGATGTTTTGGAAGCAGAAAAATTAAAAAGAATAAAGATCTGAGCAACTTTGACAATGGGCAAATTGTGATTGTGAGACAAATGTGTCCCAAGCATCTTTAAAATGCCAGGTCTTATGGGGTGTTCCCGGGCTGGAGTGGTTAGTACTTAACCAAAATTAGTCCAAGGAAGGTCAACTGGTGAACCGACAGGATCATGGCTGTCCAAGGCTCATTGTTGCACATGGGGAACGAAGGCTAGCCAGTCTGGTCCGATCCCACAGTAGAGCTACTGTATCACAAATTGCTGAAAAACTTAATGCTGGCCATGAGAGAAAGGTGTGAGAACACATGCTGCATAGCCGCAAGCCAGTCAGAGTGCCCATGCTAACCCCTGTCCGTTGCTGAAAGCACCTACAATGGGCGCGTGAGTGTCTGAACTGGACCATGGAGCAGTGGAAAAAGGTGGCCTGTTCTGATTAATCAAATTTTCTTTTCGATTATGTGGAAGTCCAGGTGCGTGTGCATTATTTACCTGGTGAAGAGAGATGACAGCACTATGGGGAAAAAGGCGAGGCAGAGTGATATTATGAGCAGTGTTCCACTGACAAAACATACATCCTGGCATACATTTGGGGGTTACTCTGACACGTCCCACCTGCCTAAAGATTGTTGCAGACCATGTACACCCCTTCAAAGCAACATTATACCCTGATGGCAGGGGCTAGTAGGATAATGTGCCCAGCCACATTGCAAAAAATGTTCAGGAAAGGTTTGAGGAACATGACAAAAAGTTCAGGGTCTGAACTTGGCCTCCAAATTCCCCAGATCTCAATTCAATTGAGCATTGGTTGGATATGCTGAAAAAACAAGTCCAATTCATGGAAGTCCCACCTTCCAACTTACATGACTTAAAGGAACTTCTGGTAATGTATTGGTGCCAGATACCAAATAACATCTTTTGAAGTCTTGGGGGAGTCCATGCGTTGATGGGACAGAGCTGTTCTGGTGGGGGACCAACACAATATCAGGCAGTGTTGTGATTGCTTGATGTATATTGCAGTCAGCTTTTCCAGGCAATGGAAATAAAGTTCCTAATTGGTGAAATTATGAATCCCAACAGTAGAATTTGAGCATGCCAAATTATCCATATCCATCCTGTAGACAATCGGGAATGGAAGGAGCATAACGCAGCACATTCTACACAAGTCAGACACGTACATGTTGGTATCTCACTTAAAGGACACTTGGGTATTGCTAGATTTACTCCGCAATGAAGTCTTGCATGAACTTTGTATCAACATCCTCCACCTTCATACAGGTTTATGTAAATTTCCTACATATCAGAGCAATTAACCATGGATAAGAGGAAGTGATACAGTATTCACTTCATTGTTGTATAGACCTCTTCACCTAGCACAAGTTGAGACATACAGTATACATAAACATAGACATTATAGTAAGAAGAGTCTGAGTACATTATCTTAAGTTCCATAAATCCAGCCACCTATTTTAGTAAAAGAAGCTGGAGCTGTGTGGAGGCCAATCAGTAGTGTCCTGCCTTTGATTGATCAGTTGTCAGCACAAATGAGTTACAATATACATTCATCTTTCTTATAAACTTCATTTGCTGTGTGTTTTTGCAAAAGATTGATTAAATGAGTGTCAATTACAGAACAGCATGGAATTGCCTATGACACATACTGTCCTTATACTATATTGTCTCTGCACAGCTGGAAACTGACATAGGCAGACAAAATCATTAAATTATTATTTGAGCCACCACATTGATCATAATGTTACTGTCAACAAATAGCTTTTTTGCTTTTTTTTTTTTTTTGTAGTTGTATTGATTTGATCTTAAGCAATAAATGTCAACAATGTTTGCAACAGTTAACTGTAAATGTGTGAATAAACAACTTCATTTTAGTGAGCTTTCTCACGTGGAATCTTTAAATAGAGGGTGTTTAACCAAATGTAAAAAAAGAAAAGTAAGAGATTAATGTTTAAAATTTAAAACATGAACAGTACTAGCAGCCGTTAATCCACCCAGATCTGATATGGGTAATGGGATTATAGCAAGCCAATCCTATCGCTTTTTAGGAAAGAACAAGGAAGTTCGCCTTAAGCAGACACGTAGTTATTGTATATTGCTCCCTCTCTCATATCATTTGTGCAATCAATTATTTTAAGTGTCATGTTGTTTACAGTCCTTCCATACTTCAAAGATTTTATGGATAATTATCTTGTCAGGCTGTCTCCCAGTAATCTTGTGTGTTTGCAACTGCAAAATTAGAGTCTGTTTTACATCCTTTTTTCATAACCGAACACTAGCAAATTAATATTTTTGTGCTTTTTGTATAGCAACCCCCTCCACATAAAGAGGGGTAAGACTATATAACTCTGGATAGTCATTAAAAAGTGTTGGATAAAATGAAGGGATTTGGGGCACAATAGAGAGGTAGTTAAGCAGCTGCCAGGGTATTTAATGAGCCTGCTGCAAGGTCAGATAAGATCAGGCTGGACACTGTGCCCGTTCACTTGCAAATATCCTTTGTTTAGTTTATCTTTTGATTAGTATACATTTTTTGCTTGTCTTTTTTTCATTTCTTGCAAAGCTGTGCTCTTTCCAACCGTCACAAGCTACCAGCATATTGCCGACTGAATCTGTTTGTTTGATGTCTGAATTTTAATGCTGATGGTGAATTAATTGCTTCTTTCTACATGCCGGCTCTCCAGTACTCATAGCTACAAGGCTTTAATGGTGTGGCGTTATTTTACAGATGGAGACTAATCTGCAGGGTAGTTTTGTTTATATTCAGATAATGAACACTAGTCTCATGAATATTTTTAGGAATGGTGTGTCCAATGGGAAATCATCATTATTGAAAAAAATCTCATTTTAAATGATTTTTTCAAAATTTGGTAAACTATGAGAGAAGACTCTTCTTCACTCAATGCTTTTCAAAAACCTAATTTACAATAGTACACACAAAAGGTGAAACAAATTACACATGAACTACCTACATGTGGTTTATTCTAGCTTGATGGTTTAGCTACTAGTTAGCCAATGTCCTCCATCTCTTTCTTTGAAAAAATGGAGAGTTCGTATAGCAGTTACAGTCTATAGCTACGTAATTTACTAGCAAGAGCATACAAATATTGTGGCATTGTGCATACACTTAGTCTTTAACTAGTTCAGTGGGTTTTGTCTCAGTCAGCTGTGCTGTTTGGTTTGGGGTATGTATTGTTTTGCAGTATTACATAGTGCAGCTCTTGCTACCAAAAAGAGTGCTGTATTTACAGTAAATGATACAAACACAACTTTCAAAACAAAAGTCATAAAGGCACTGTGTTGTGTTTTTAAAGAGCTGCAGTACAGGCAAAAGTAATTTGGGCAGCATGATAATATAATGTATAGCATTGTTCCTTCCAAGCACCAGGGATCTGCTAGTCTGGTCACTGTCTGGGTGGAGTTTACACATTGTCCCCATGGGTTTCCTCTGTATACTCCAGTTTCCTTTCAGTGACATGCTGTTAGTTAAGTGATTGTTCTGAATTGGTTTTAATGTGCCACATAAAGGAATGGCATTCTGTCCAGGGTTAATTCTTGTCTTCTGCCTAGTGCTGCCAAAAAAGGTTTAAGCTACCCAGAACTTCAGAAATCTCAAAAGCAGCCTCAGAAATTTGAGTAGTGGTAGCTTGAAATTCTTGTATGTTGAAGTTGTTGAAGTTGTACTTTATCATTCAGTATACATTCTGTTATTTGCTGTTTTACATTGAGTTAGCCATAGTGAAAAGTCTTATAGCACCATGCTGAAAGAGCTAAAAGAAATGGACATTGCTAGTGTTCTTCATATATATATATATATATATAATAAATATAATGTGTGTGTATATATGTATGTATATTATGTGTATAGTATGTATATATGTAATATACACACACGTTTAACTTAGACACGGTTAGAGAGCTGGCTGAATCATAGCTCTCAAATGAAAATGCCATTAACAAACATTTGGACATGAACCTAGCATATGCAGGTTTAAAAAGAAGAACATCTTAAATAATAAAAAAGACTTTATGACCAACACCATCCGAACCGCACCTTATTGATCCTCCCCATCCTCTTGCACCTCCACCCCCTCCCTCATTTACTATATATTGCCTTTGCTTCCTGTGTGTCTAATCATTTTCTTCTGATGATGAACCTGTTAGGTTGTCAAAAGCTTAGGAATAAAATGCTATTTTAAGATATCTGATTAATTTTCTCCCTTTGTGGATTACTAGCTACAAATATCCAAACTGTGTCATAGACCTTCACTTCCATATGTATATGTATATATATATGTGCTTCTGTTTGTGTGTGTGTGTGTGTGTGTATATGTATGTGTATGTGTGTGTATATATCTATCCTGCCAACTATACTAAAATATCTATTATATAGCATCTTTCATATCTATCTATTATATAGTGCCTTTCCTATCTATCTATCTATCGATCTATTGATCGTGGACAGCCAGCCTCGGACACATAGGCAGACAGACACCATAAATGTCCAAAACACACACGTTTATTTATAAACAGCACCACAATGCCTTATTACCAACAGTCTCATCTCTCTCTCTCTCTCTCTCTCTCTCTTCCTCTTCGTTGCCTCTACTCCCCTCCTCACAAGCTCCGTCTCCTTCCTCCCATACTCCAGCTCGTCTACTGGAGGGAGGCAACCCCTTTTATAATTACCCAGAAGGGCTCCAGGTGCTCTGTCCAACTACACTTCCTTGTGTGGCGAAAGTGCTGTCATCCAGGGTTCCAGAAACGTCTGGGCGCCCCCTAACGGGGGCCACGTCCTCCCACAGGGATGAGCTTCCCAGTTCTGTTCCGGTGGCCCCGGACGGCTGCCCTCTCGTGGCCCAGGGAAGGTATTGTCTCTCTTGTGGACCGTCTAGGCATCCCGACTGAGTAGGGTCCCCAGCCATCTGCCACACTATATAATTATAAAAAAATATAGCATTTGTAGTCTGAATCACAATCTGATTGTATGGGTGGTTTCCTACCAGGTAACGCTTGTGGTTGTACTGCAAGTCGGCAAACATCCACCACGGTGCCCTCTCAGTTGCGGGAAGCAGATTATAGAATGTTACATAGTTTACTGTCAAATAATGCAAAGAGTACGCAACACGTGTTTCGCCTTTATTTGGGCTCATCAGGTAGGTAACCACCCATACAGTCCCACGATTACTATGAATGTAATTCCCCCGATCTCCAGGCTGTCAAATAAACGAACCACACGCCATGGCAAAACGTAAAGAGGCTTCGCCTCTGACGCCGACATCCGAGGTTTGATCCCTGAGAGGGGTGCAGCGAGTGTGTACACCTGATGAGCCCAAATAAGGTGAAACACATGTCACGTACTCTTTGTTTTATTTCACAGTAAATATGCAACATATATATATATAGTGCATCCAGAAAGTATTCACAGCGCATCCCTTTTTCCACATTTTGTTATGTTACAGCCTTATTCCAAAATGGATTAAATTCATTTTTTTCCTCCGAATTCTACACACAACACCCCATAATAGCAACATGAAAAAAGTTCACTTGAGGTTTTTGCAAATTTATTAAAAATAAAAAAACTGAGAAATTCCATGTACATAAGTATTCACAGCCTTTGCTCAATACTTTGTCGATGCACCTTTGGCAGCAATTCCAGCCTCAAGTCTTTTTGAATATGATGCCACAAGCTTGGCACACCTATCCTTGGCCAGTTTCGCCCATTCCTCTTTGCAGCACCCCTCAAGCTCCATCAGGTTGGATGGGAAGTGTCGGTGCACAGCCATTTTAAGATCTCTCCAGAGATGTTCAATCAGATTCAAGTCTGGGCTCTGGCTGGGCCACTCAAGGACATTCACAGAGTTGTCCTGAAGCCACTCCTTTGATATCTTGGCTGTGTGCTTAGGGTTGTTGTCCTGCTGGAAGATGAACCGCCGTCCCAGTCTGAGGTCAAGAGTGCTCTGGAGCAGGTTTTCATCCAGGATGTCTCTGTACATTGCTGCAGTCATCTTTCCCTTTATCCTGACTAGTCTCCCAGTCCCTGCCACTGAAAAACATCCCCACAGCTTGATGCTGCCACCACCATGCTTCACTGTAGGGATGGTATTGGCCTGGTGATGAGCGGTGCCTGGTTTCCTCCAAACGTGACGCCTGGCATTCACACCAAAGAGTTCAATCTTGGTCTCATCAGACCAGAGAATTTTCTTTCTCATGGTCTGAGAGTCCTTCAGGTGCCTTTTGGCAAACTCCAGGTGGGCTGCCATGTGCCTTTTACTAAGGAGTGGCTTCCATCTGGCCACTCTACCATACAGGCCTGATTGGTGGATTGCTGCAGAGATGGTTGTCCTTCTGGAAGGTTCTCCTCTCTCCACAGATGACCTCTGGAGCTCTGACAGAGTGACCATCGGGTTCTTGGTCACCTCCCTGACTAAGGCCCTTCTGCCCCGATCGCTCAGTTTAGATGGCCGGCCAGCTCTAGGAAGAGTCCTGGTGGTTTCGAACTTCTTCCAGTTACAGATGATGGAGGCCACTGTGCTCATTGGGACCATCAAAGCAGCAGAAATTTTTCTGTAACCTTCCCCAGATTTGTGCCTCGAGACAATCCTGTCTCGGAGGTCTACAGACCATTCCTTTGACTTCATGCTTGGTTTGTGCTCTGACATGAACTGTCAACTGTGGGACCTTATATAGACAGGTGTGTGCCTTTCCAAATCATGTCCAGTCAACTGAATTTACCACAGGTGGACTCCAATGAAGCTGCAGAAACATCTCAAGGATGATCAGGGGAAACAGGATGCACCTGAGCTCAATTTTGAGCTTAATGGCAAAGGCTGTGAATACTTATGTACATGTGCTTTCTCAATTTTTTTATTTTTAATAAATTAGCAAAAATCTCAAGTAAACGTTTTTCACGTTGTCATTATGGGGTGTTGTGTGTAGAATTCTGAGGAAAAAAATGAATTTAATCCATTTTGGAATAAGGCTGTAACATAACAAAATGTGGAAAAAGTGATGCGCTGTGAATACTTTCCGGATGCACTGTGTATATATATATATATATATATATATATATATATATATATATATATATATATATAGATATAGATAGATAGATAGATATTCAATTCAATTGAGTGATTGCTCAGAGTCGTATAATGAGTCAGTTAAATGAATTACGATGATATTTTGTGAAATATAGTTTCAGCACCTAAATGACAAGGGTAATGACTTTGTAGGGTGAAGACTTTGAATTCTTACAGTTCTCTTAAGTTAGCGCTGTCAACAGTGTATGTATTTAAAGTGTATAGCAACTAAATGGCGCGTTCAGGAGTTAATGTAAAAACATTAACGCAGTTTTTCTCATAGAGAAAGAGGAAATTGTGTTTATTTTATTGTCTAAGTACCTCGGAAGCAGTGATTTAGAAAGTCTGCTCTCAGCTTGAATTGAATCAAGCTGGTATAGTCCTCATCTTTTTTATAGTACTGTGTAATGTGATGTGCACAACATCATTGAGTGTTTTTGTGGGGGGGGGGGGAGTGTAGAAATATTGGAAAATACAGGGTAACAAACTGTCTTCTGCTGAGATAATCTTTTGGGAGAAGTTAACTTGCAAGCATTGTATAACATTTAGGTAGATTGCTAGCTCTGTTTTTATTGGGTTTACTGGCAGCAATAGTGTGAGTCTCCTGTTTTTAAAGCAATACAGCATGGGCAGCTTCTTGTCATTGGTTAGCTGCTTCCTTAGAGGACCTGACTAATCCAGCGTGACTGCTGTTGGACGGCCCCCTCCTTTGCTAGACAGAGCCTGGCAGCCGTTCAGTAGCTAGAAATTGATCACACACAGAATAGGCTGCGTCTGTGATGCTCTGTGAATATCCTTTCAAAAGAAGAGGAAAGAAGATTAAAACATTTGTTTGAAAATGCATCAGGCTTGTATGTAGATGACGATGGGCACAGATTCATTTTATTTGCTTGTTTTTTAGATTGCGTTTAGCTTTTTTTTTCTTCTTTTTCAAGTAAGCATCTTTAAAGGTCCTGGTCTTGTGCTGACCAGACCTATTTCTTGTCTGTTTTCAAGGGGAGCCTTCTTTATTTCAGCAGCAAATGTCTTTTAGAAAACATTGTAAGACACAATGTCCCTTCATCAAAGTATTTGTTGTTCTTGAGCGCTGACATGAGCTTTTAGAAATAAAATCAGTAAAGCAAATCAGATTGATAAATTCAGATACAACACTGCCTGCCAAAATGCCATCTAGAGAATCATATTCTAGCCTGAAAAGTGACAAGTCATTCATTCACAAGCCTAAGCAAGAAAGCCATCAGCAGGACATACTGGCAGCAGCACTAGGAATGAAAATGGGACCTCGGAAACCAGCGAGTACAATTTGGCAACCACTGAAACTGTTTGCTTATTCACAGCTGACTTCTTTGGTGAGAAGGGCCACTTTGAAGGAAAATGAACGTGCTCAGAAATACGAGAAGATCCACAACTTTAAGGTAAGCAGCAAAATTAACTTTTTTATTATTTTTTTTTAAATATGTTTATATATCTACATGCTTTTTCCTAAGGAAAAGTCCCCCCAAGAGTAATGTATATACCACCATTAAAGTGTTTATAATGCTGTAATCAGTTTTCGCAACAGTTTGAAAATAACTGTTACTAATGAGCATAAATGCAGTTACATTAGACTAAGCTTTCTTCTTCCCTACATTTTAGTTTTCTGATATTTTTTGTATAAAATGGATCCGCTAGCTGCTTTGCTCATTTTCAAATGATAAAGCACTAAATTCTAATAATACCATTCAATGCAAATGCAGTATTAGTAAGTCTGTGCTACCTACTTTCTTACAATGGTAATAATGCTGAGAGTAATAAAGCTTTAAGTTAGATTTCCTGCCTGAATGACAGTAAAATGCACAATTCCAAAAAAAAAAATAAAAACCTAAAGGAGTCCAATATGTCAAACTTGTGTGGGCAGACTGCAATTAGTTGTTAAAGAACCAACTGCATGATTTCAAAAGCAGCACTAGGTACCACCACTTTGCCACTTAGCTGTATCCAGTATACCTCCCACATCTACAGTACCTTCCTTGTAAATGAGGCCTCAGGAATAAAGGAAATGAATCTGGTCGAGGGCAGCCAAACTGCTGACTCGTACAAAGCTGCCGTCTCTGATGTGCGTCTTTCTTTAAACAGTTTTAGTGCCTTGACTATTGTTATCCTTTAAAATTGATATTAAACTGTAGCAGGCATGGTATCCTTATCAGTATTCAACAGAATACTGGGGGAATGAATATAATGTTGTAAATGTTGTTTTGAATTTATAATATAAACAGTTCTGGAGCTTAAAAATGACTAGAAGCACCTTGTCTTTTTTTTTGTGTTTTGGGTTGTCTGAAGTTTGAGGTATGGTTTCCTTAACACCCCCCGGTTCTGTAAAAAGTAAAGTTGTGACCGTGATAGACATATAGATAAGGAATGTTCTCTTAAGAGTATTCATTTTGAAAATTTTCAAATATGTCATTTAAAAGATCTCAAAAAGAGTAGCCAATATTTAAGTATTTTGAATGATACACCATTTCATAATACTGCTCGTATATTATTCATTTTTATCAGGACTATAATGTAAACTCGGGGCATTCTGTACTGATACTAATCTAGCAATGAATCTTGTGCTAGTGGGGCAGTAACGAACATCACGACATGGTGTTTGGTTTCACTCGCTCTGGGAGGCAGCTTTTGATGTTGCTGCTCCAACGTCGTTATTGCTTATTTCCATGACAACACACCCTCTCATGCACTTGGCATCACCAAAGACTTATTGCCTGCCCCCGCTTGGAGACTACTTCTCAATTTTTAATAAATTCCTCCTGAATAATTTGTATTCATATATCCCCCGTTATTTCATTATCTCATCGGTCCAGGTCTGTTTTTACAATAGCTGCTGTGTTTTGATAAATATTTTTGATTTGTGCCATTTATTTTTTTTAATTACACCATGATTCAGTTGGGGGGGAGGGAAGGGGTTGGGAATTTTGTGCCTGCATGCTTTCCTATTGTGTGTGTGTGTAAAGGTGTGCTACATGCATGTATATAAAGTGTATATATTTTGTGTCATGTGACATATTTTGGAGAAAATGTTTTGTGCTCTTTGTATGTTAATACATGTGCATAAATATATATGTAATAGATATGTAATATACGGTACATGTATATCATGTATATTACGTATTTTGGTTTGCAGATTTGTGCTTGTATACTATACATATCTGGCTTTTTTTTTTTTTTTTACTTTGTCTTTAAAAGAATTTTTGTTATAAATATGAATTTTCTGATTGACTAACACCTCTAATGTTTCCCCTTTTAAAGTTTTCAACTGTCACAAACAAAAACAAAGTAATTGAAGTGGTTAGTATCATAAAGTTTCAAAGTAAATGTTTTTATCTTTCTTTCTGTAGGTTCACACATTCAGAGGACCTCACTGGTGTGAATATTGTGCAAATTTCATGTGGGGTCTCATTGCTCAGGGAGTGAAGTGTGCTGGTATGCATTTAAGTGTTCTTTTTGCGTTTATTTAATTCTATTGCCTACTCACTTTTTTTTCCCCCTTTTAAGAAAATAGACTTATTCAATTTAAGAAGATTTGTGTATATTATAATTACATGCTGTTTGTAGCTCTAAACTAGGTGGTAGAATAAAGTTTATAAAAAAGTTGTTTTTTTTTTCTTTTGGGCCTTGTCTTAAGTCTACAATAAGCCTGCATTTATATTACTGCTACTCACAATTAGGAGCTGACCACAGATATTAGCCATTAAATACTTTCAAATATACACATTTTGTCAAATATGCGGGTGGAGTGGTGGCTCTGAGGCTAAGGATCTGTGCTGGTATCCTGAAGGTTGCCGGTTCGAATCCCCGTCACTGCCAAAAGAGATCCTACTCTGCTGGGCCCTTGAGCAAGACCCTTAACCTGTAATTGCCCCAGGGGCACTGTACAATGGCTGACCCTGCACTCTGACCCCAAGGGGTATGCAAAAACTAACAAATTTCTAATACGAGAAATCATATAAGACGAAATAAAGAACAACAACAAAAAAAAAATAATGTACATTTAATGAAGACTGTTGCATTCTATGAGTTACACCATAAACTAAATATGTTTTATCGACTAGTGGCTAAAGTTTGTATGACACTACTAAGCTAGTTGCTTACGGTAAATTGTCTAAATCATTGTACATGTCAGCCTTAATAAATTATTAATAAATGGCCATGTTTTGGTATTAACTATAGAGTGGTATTTACAAAATGAACATTCTAAACAATGGCTGCTATTTGTTTGCTTGTTTACTTACTGTGCTCAGCCTGTAAATATAATTCTGTTTCTGGGTGAAGTTCCCTGTTATACAGTGCAGGCACTACCAGGTTAAACTTTCTGGGTAGATTTATGGAAAATAAAATATTTTGTAGCCCAGTGCTACTTGCCAGTTCCTGTTTAGCTCAGTTGTCAAAGGTAATTTCAAGATACTATCTTGAGGAGTCTCAAATTCTATGTTTAACATATTACTATTATGTTTCTTTTTGTGAAGAAATGTTTTTTAAATTTCTATATGAAATTTAATGAGCATTAATGCAGTCACATTAGATTAACCTTTATTCTTTCCAAAATTTTTGCCCACTGTTGTTTTTTTGTATAAAACGTATCTGTTAGCTGGTTTGGTTATTTACAAATTATAAAGGTGTAAATTCTAATACCATTCAATGCAAAAGTAATATTAGTGAGTCTATACCACATACACAATCGTGAGAATGTTCAGAGTTATAAGGTTTTAAGTTAGGAGTCCAAAAAAAGCACACAAAATTATATTATGGGATAGTAAAAACTGAAAAGGAATGATGCATTAAAAAAACTGTGAAAACATTTATTAAATTGTAACAAAAAAGGAATATTAAAGAAATGGTGTCTGTAAACTTGAATAGGATACGAGTTACTTGAGTGCCACCTTCAGGAATGCCCTTGAGGTCTTATTTTTTATAAGTAATTCTCCTTAAGAGAAAGTAAAATTAGTTTAGATAAACTTTATTTATCCCTACATTGAAGATTCATTTATTTATTCATGCTACTAGCACTATTGCATAATGGGTACCAGTAAATATCATTAATGGCATAACGAGTATAAGGAACAATCACCAGTGTAATTTGTCTTGTATATCAGATGTGTGCAAATGAGAAAACACTGCCAGATTTTAACAGATGTTTCCATAGTTAAGCTCAGTGTACATGTGAATCCTTATCGCAAGGGAAACGTAAGCTATTAACTGTAGCAGATGCATTATTTACAAAGATTAAAATATATAGCAACCTTCAATTAGACTTGTCCTGAGAGGGAGAGAGAGAATATCGACGTGTGAATATGGATAAGACAAAGGCTGTATATTTCTACATGTTTCAGGCTTACCCCATTATAAGCCTTTAAGCACCATTCTTCATAAAGAAATATATTAAATATACTTAAAAAACAAAAGAATGATTTTTTTTCTGTTCTTGCTTGCTAAGGAGATGAAAATTTTCCAACTTTCTGTTAATTGGCAGTATATCGATGTGCTAATTTTGTACTTTTGTGTAAAAAAAAAAAAAATTTTTTTTTATGTAATATTTTCTTGGTATAGTAATGTTTAGCCATCCAGAAGATGCTTCCAATGGTAGCTTTGTATGACGTTCTTAATAATAACGCCCCTTTATAAAAAAATGTGACTTTTGTTAGTTGCATAATTATTTTCAAGTGGCTTATTTTGTAAAGAAATTCAAGTATTCCTTCACCTATTTTATCTTATTTGTATAATTAATAAAAAAGATGCATTTTTCCATTAGAATGTATTTAATAATATTGCCTGGTAGCTTATTTATGCTGTGTCCATGCAATAGGAATTGGGTAAATCGAATGGTTTCCCATGGTGCTCTGTTTTATATATGGATTTGATATAGGAAATATAATTTTAGCACTTTTTCTTTCTACTTCCTTCAATTGAGATTTCCTCATTTTCTGTCCTTAATGGTTTGAGCCTCCTATAGCCATCAGCTTCTATCTATCTATCTATCTATCTATCTATCTATCTATCTATCTATCTATCTATCTATCTATCTATCTATCTATCTATCTATCTATCTATCTATCTATCTATCTATCTATCTATCTATCTATCTATCTATCTATCTATCTATCTATCTATCTATCTGTTTGTGCAGTCTCATTTCACGTTCACAATGTGCTGAAATTACAGCATTTTGTCACATGACCCTCTCCCCCACCTTACCCCCCTCTCTCTTTAATATAGAGTTCTGCTTGAGTAAAGATGAATTGGTAGATTTTTTTATGGAACTGGTAGGAGTAAATTCCTCAGTCTGCTTAAACAGCATTAATTATATATGAGAAGTAAAGGCCATCACTCAGCCCACACACAGTCTTGCTGAGATCAGTCTTAGTTTGTTTGATGGCTTGCTTCTTGTGGTTAAGTAAAAGTGGAACAATGAATGGACAAGAAAAAAATCATGTTATTTATTGGAAGAGGGAAAATCTCCAGAGCTGACTATCTTAAAAATAAGAACAGAGAATGTATTATTATTATTAAGTAGATGGCAACCACAAGAAAAGTCCATAAATTGGATTCGACAGTGTGTGGTGTAAACACTTTTCAAAATTAAATGACCCAATGCAAGATGATGCCCTCATCACATTCTATGCAGGTTTTCAAACACAAGTTTACTTAAGTATATAATATTCACTTATTACTATAATTTGTTTGAATAGAGTAGATAACACAATATAGGCCTACTATATTTTTAACAATGGAAAATTGGCAGCTACAATGAATAATTTTATTGCAACACAATAGCTCTGATAATCTAAGCTTGTTCTTTTGGCAATTGAGTCTTCTGGGCAGTGATCTGTGCTGCTGAGTCTTGTATTTCTGGTCATTTCAAGGTGAAAGGAGGCAGGGAAACAAAGAATTGGTTCTGTACAGAGCAAGATAAAAACTGCCAGTTACTATCTGCATCATGCAGTCTACATCATCTGCTCACTGGCAAAAAGGTTCCTATCTTATGGAAATGGCAAGCAAAGAAATTACTGGAAAAATTAATTGGAAAATTCCCGTAAATAATAAATCAAACAAAGATGGAGAGTAAAATTGTTTGAGTGTGTGTAGAGCATAAAGACTAGCAGCACTAAATTGTTAAATAACACAGTCTTTCCTTATAAATTAAAAAAATAAAGTAATATCCCCAATATTACTTACAGTAACTAGCAAAAGAGGAAAGATCTGATAATCTGTACCATAGGTCAAAATGAACTGTCAAACTAAATGAGAATAGAGTACGTTTCAAGCAAAGCAGCATCACCGTAGAGTGAAATTGAATAAACTAGAAGTAAACCCTGTGCTTATGATTAACAAGCATGCGAAAAACTGCATATAGTCCTGTTAATTAGCTTATTGCAATGTAATAGCATCGTATATGTTTTGAAATCAAGAGGTCATGTTTGTGCTTTTTCTTATGAATTTATATTTGATTTCAATCATGTACGTCATGCTTGAACTTTAGATTTTTTGATCAAGTACATGTGACATATTCATTAGGGTTATGTGCCAGTATATAATAACACTACCTGTCTTGATATATTTATACCATTGTCATTTATGTACATTTGTTTCGATTATAAAAAAAAAAAAAAACAATTCTGATCAGAGGGAGCAGAAAACAGAATAATGGCCAGTCTTCAGTGGTTACACATTAAATGTTTAGTAAAGTAGACTTTGTGTTGGATTTAGTGATAGATGCAAGGGTAAGGACCGTTTGCCATAGAGGGCATTTATGCTGAAGTCAAGGCTTACCTGAAAGAAGTGTTAAGCAGTGGGTAAAATAACCAATTTATACATTAGAAAGAGAGCAAAATCTTTCCCACTGCAGCCCTGGATCACCTCACAAGCAGGACATGATTAGGACACTTTTTTTGTTTTTTTTTTTTATTCTGCACAAATATTGGTGCTACTGTGTGTTCACTAGTTAAGCCAAAAGTAGTCCAAACAGGCTATATGCACACTCTCCTCTAGATTCTGCATCAGCCCGAGGCTTCATTTCCGGCGCTGATATGAAACTGGACTAGCTATGGCATTTTTCACCCGATCACTTCAAGACGTGCCCAGGCTTAGGGTAAACGACATAAGTTGCATTGTTTAATCATTGTGCCAAATGTCAGGAGCTAAAAAGGAGAAAGGGCTTCAAACTTTGTTTCATGCTACTTCCACAATTATGAAGGTAAGATCCAAATGTATTAAAAACTTGGTGTCTACTATGAACTTACATGGAATAAATATGTGATTACTTTAGGCTTCTTTAAAAAAACAAAATTTCAATAATTAATTCACCTGTCCCTGAATAAAGTTTAATGACTATGCATGTAAGGTTAACACTGCAACGGCGCTGGACAAGTTATATCAGCCAGGGATGAGTCACCAAAACAATGAGCTGGCATTACATCATCAGTAGCAGGAGCGCCTATAAAAATGGCATTCCTGTACACTCACACATGCTGTTACCAACTAGTGTGGCAAAAGGCAACTATCCTTTTAAGGATAGCAAGTCACCTCTCAAAGAGCCATGTAAAGAGAACAGAATCCATCCACTGTGGCACTCTGCGCCGATGCTACAATGCATAATAATATGTAATAACGTGAGTCTGCTGGACATCTTATCTTGTAAAAAAAAAAAAAAAAAAGATAAATGTCTCTAACACAGCCAGCAAAATGGTGAATGCCAAAACTGCTGCTTCATTGTAAGGGTCTCAATTTGTTTCCCCAGCTGGAGGATCTCCTCTCTTACAGATATGTTTTCATCAAGCGCTAGGTTGACAACTGGTGGATCCAGAGCTGGAGTGTTGTCATGGTCTCTTGAGGATTATATCATCCTTCTCCTCGCCTGGTGTGCCATCCTCCATTGGTCACTTACTCTTCTCCCAAACTCTCGGTCTTGAAAGTGGAACATTGAAATTGTTCTATTCAAACAACGCAGGAACCACTCCCTTTTTTAATAGTCACTGCCCTGACTCATTTCCTGGAATTTTGTTTTTGGGTAAGTGCTGGCTACACACTCTGGTATGGGGACTAACCATAAAGCTCTGCCTCTGGACAGTTATGATCCATTTAGATCAGGTTCCCACATCAGAGGGAGATGTATGTAAACTAAGTACTTTGTACTAAGTACTGGAACACAACACAAAGTACTAACTAAGTACTGGAAGCTCGACATAAAGGTGCACAACAGTGTTCAGCTGTAGAGCTATCTGTATGCTGAAACTTAACCTTCTTTTTCTCTGACATTCTCGCCACTAAAGAAAAATCACAACTTGCAGTATGGACAAAGAAAGTGACTGAGCTGGATGAGATTTCACTGGAAGTACGTCAGCACTACCGTGTGCATAAACAGTAGCCTATTGCATCCAGTACTCTCAGGCTTCTGACCCTGTGTCTTTCATTGTTTTCACGACTGTTCTCTGTTGAACTTATCTTTGCAAAACGTCCAGCCATGACAGTTTTTGTATTTAAGGGTATCTCTTTGCAGTCTGATCTCCTCTTCAGTGATTGTGACTAAAAACACGATATAAGGACCAAGAAAGACTCTTCAGTATACAACTGATTTGTGCAAAGTTTTTGTTCATCTTCATAATTCTCTCTTCAATGTCATTAGATAGATAGATAGATAGATAGATAGATAGATAGATAGATAGATAGATAGATAGATAGATAGATAGATAGATAGATAGATAGATAGATAGATAGATAGATAGATAGATAGATAGATAGATACTTTATTAATCCCAATGGGAAATTCACATTTTTCAGCAGCAGCATACTGATACAATAAATAATATTAAATTAAAGAATGATAATAATGCAGTGAAAAAAAAGACAGTAACTCTGTATAATGTTAAATGTTAACATTTACCCCCCTGGGTGGAATTGAAGAGTCGCACAGTCCGGGGGAGGAACGATCTCCTCAATCTGTCAGTGGAGCAGGACAGTGACAGCAGTCTGTCGCTGAAGCTGCTCTTCAATCTGGAGATGATACTATTTAGTGGATGCAGTGGATTCTCCATAATTGATAGGAGCCTGCTGAGCGCCCTTCGCTCTGCCACAGATGTTAAACTGTCCAGCTCCATGCCAACAATAGAGCCTGCCTTCCTCACCAGTTTGTCCAGGCGTGAGGCGTCTTTCCTCTTAATGCTGCCTCCCCAGCACACCACCGCGTAGAAAAGGGCGCTCGCCACAACTGTCTGATAGAACATCTGCAGCATCTTATTGCAGATGTTGAAGGACGCTAGCCTTCTAAGGAAGTATAGTCGGCTCTGTCCTTTCAGCCCTATTAGCACTATTTTTAGTATAAAAGTTGTTGTTCCGTTAAGTATGCTGCTGATGCCAAATAAATAATGATAAAACTATCAACCACAATGATTTTCCCGGAGTATGCCATGGGAATTTCAATATGGTTAGTCTAGAATTATGCGGATAGGGTGCGACACACCTAATAATTGTCAAAGAAAAACAGGCTTAATAATTTATCCCAGAGAAACAAGGATTTATTTATAATTATACAAGTAAAATTGAGACACTGGAAAGAACCCTGATGTAATGCCAAGGTGTCTGGGTTTTAGCCCAGGTCATTCAAATTTTTATAACTTTCTCTGACAAATTCATGATGGGAATGTGTTTGTTGCATGTAACCAGTTTCAAGGAAATTCATTTCTGTCCTTGCTGAGTCATCCTTCCTAGCCTTATTAAGTTTTTAAGCATTATTCTTTACAGGTGTTTTACAGTTCAGACAGACAGTCAGGCTAATAAAGAACTTCACCAGTCTAAATGACAATTAGACTTGAGGTTTAGAAACAAGCACATACTTTACATAAGGAGTAATAGAGACACCCGTCATCAGGAATAGCTGCCATTTCTAAAGCTAAACAAAAAAAAAAAAAAAACACACAATTTGCTCTTCACTATGCACGAGAGTGGCACATAATCCTGTTGTTCTCCTCCCAGTATACTATAGCATTTTGATCCTTTTGAAATCCTAGTTTCTCAGTCTCCCACTCTCGTATACTCCCTTGCCACCCTTAAGGCAACCCTCAGGCATTGCTTTAAGTCGGTTGCCAAAAAAATTAAATTACAAAATTGTCTACACCATGTATATTTTCAGACTCTCGAGAGTATACAGCATGTTTATACACTAATAAAAAATGAATATGTTTTTAAACTCTGTTTAAGCAGTGAAAAGGAAACCTCAATATACAGTCTGTCCTATTTAAAGCTATAAAAATAGGCCTTTTGTTGTCTGCAGCAGCACAGCCTGCTCTTTCATACTTTTACAATGGTTTTGATTAAAAAATGTAGAATGATAATGCTTGGGGTAAATATCTAAATTAATGCATCATTAACTTGCATGAAGATGCTGTCTTTGCACAAATCAGAATTGCAGTTCTCTTTGCTCATGTTAAAAACTACATGCATTTTTAAATAATTGTCATTTAAAAAAAAAAAAAGTAATATTATTTCTGGCTTAAAAATCATGTTACTTAATATTTGCACAAAGGCAACTTATCTGTGGTCATATTACTTGTCATTTAGCTAATGTCTTTTCCGTTTGTTTGTTTTCATTGCATGTTGCATTGAGTTCTACTTGCAAGCCTACTGGAATAATCTTATCAAAATAATTAGGGCATCATACTGGGTTAGATTTGCTGAATGCATTTTCCTTTTCAGTTTGAAATCCACCTCTCATCCATGAAAAGATAAATTCTAAAGCTTGTTTTTCATTTATTAATTTGTATACTGCTTATCTGAAATATAACCTAAGTGATAAAGACATCCAGTTTGTCATGTAGGAGCATTGTTTCCATTAAGTCAATGGGTCTCTTCTTATCCTTTAAAGATTTTGAAGCTTTTATGTCTAGGATTCTACGTATGTACTCAGTGACTTTATTTTTAGCATTTCATGGACTGACCAGTTTGACTTTCACTTTTTCATATGTAGTTACTAAATTTAATTCCTAACCACAAAACAACCTATAAATCACAGGCACAGTACGTGTCACAGTAAGTAGTTATTTTGTAGATTTCAGTTATTGGAGAACTGATGGGCTTGAGTGACTTGCTCAGGGACACAAGGTAGTTCAGTAAATGGGATTGACTCCGCAACCTTGTGCTTTATAGTTCCCCACCTCACCAGCAAGGAGGACTTTCCTTCTTTTAATTGTAAGCCTCTTCCATGTCAGTGGTCATTCATGTTGAACATGGCTAAGAAAAATAAATCTGTAGACAAAAACCTAGGTATCAAAAACACAACATATTTCCTTTATTTTCCATTATCATTTCATTGAAAATCTCTTTATATGACTGGCACAACAGGCCTCACAGTTTTTGTTTAGAGGTATAGACAAGTTATTGCATCACAAAGAGTGGTCTACACTGTTTGTAAGCAGCATATGGTTTCCAATGAGGAATCACTCTTTAGATGCTATATATTGGCTTGTAAATGGACACACTGTTCTGTTTCATATGTAAATTATTACATCTTTATTTCTCCCTTTCATTAGTCTGCCATTGTTTCCACAGACTGTGGTTTGAATGTTCACAAGCAGTGTTCCAAGATGGTTCCAAACGACTGCAAGCCTGACCTGAAACATGTGAAAAAGGTCTACAGCTGTGACCTCACCACTCTCGTGAAAGCCCACAATACTAAAAGGCCCATGGTAGTGGACATGTGCATACGTGAAATTGAATCAAGAGGTAAAAACTGACAACAATAAATAAGAGGGGAATTGGAGTTACCAATCTGGAGCATAGAGATTAAGGAATATCATGGGGATAATTTTGTTGACAACTTCAAAAATCTATATTGAGTGAGATTATTTAGTAACAGATGTTTTGAGTCATTAACATTCATATATTTTATTTGCATATTCCCCTGATTGATGCTTTCCCATAGTAATTCTTACATTTTCAATATTTTTTCACAGAATTAAGACATTTAAGGTGTCTTTTTTTCCTTTTGCATTATCAGTCCCCTCATAAAACAAAAAGAAACTCTTTCCCCTCTTTTAAGAAACTAAATACTACCTGTAAATGTTAACAAATTATTCAGATATTCTGAAATGCTAGAAAAATTATTGTGAGGTCCTGTGGGCTTAGTTATCTAGCCTTGACAGGGAATAGTTAATTATGTTGGAGTCTGGATTTTTTTTGTGTGTTTACTATTCTGTTCCCTAAGGATACGGCTCATTTGCATTCACTATTATGGACTGTTATGTTATTTTTATAGAAGATAAATTTTCAGCCATTGTCTATATTCATAAATGTGTATTTTTCATCTTCTAATGGTTTGAAAGATTTTCCAAATACAAAAGTCTGGTTGTAATTATTGCTGTGTAAGAGGTTTATATGTTTTTACAAATTACCCAATGTTTTATATGACATCTAGGGATTCTGTGATACAGTTTCTACCTATTTTCTTTAATAATGTTCAGATAGCATGCTGAACAATGCTATGTTTGCTTGCCAGTTTCCATTACTTGCATCATTTATGTTCTAGTTTACCCATTATTGTAATTTTTTTTTAAAGGTTTGCAATCTGAAGGTCTGTACAGAGTATCAGGGTTCAGTGATTTAATTGAAGATGTTAAGCTGGCATTTGACAGAGGTAAATTTTTTTTATGCATATTATGAATACTGTTACCAATACCGCAAAAGCATAACTGCAGTTTTTATTATAGTATTTTCGTTGTCCAGGAAGAAGATGATCTGCAGCTAAAATAATAACATTTAAGATTCTTTTATAAAGTTAAAATAATGTAATATCTCACTGCTAAATTCAATTTACTAGGTAGGGAAAAACAAATTTAGCTTTTAAGTCATGTATATCTGCAGTAATATCAGTTGCTTAGTGGACAGAAGCCTCAAGCTTGCTCTGTATAATCTCAATTTTCATCAGTGTATTGCCATTTTGTTGGAGGAGTTTGTGGTGAATTTTAGACAGATTTCTGAATACTTCAAATAAAACTGAAACACTTTTCTCAAACCCTCCTATTCCAATACAGTGTCCCCAGAGTGGGGTCACAGCATATTCTGGCAACATCAGGTGCAATGCAGGAAATAGCCTTGGGTGGAACAGGCCCTCTGACACACACTACCTCATTCACATGAGACAGTTCGAGAACTGCCAGTCAATCTAGCATTTATGTCTTTATGATCTGGAAAGAATACCTTATTATCATGGGGTGCCCAAGAATAACCTAGACACAACCAGGCTGATACAGCTTGGTTAATGCCACTTTCCAACCAACAATGCATTAGTCCTAACCATGTTACTCTCTGCTGGCTTAGCCTGCTAACTCATTGAGAAAGAAAGTGGCAGTCTTCTCATACTAGGTGTCCTGTATTACTGAAAATATGCAGACAGCGTATTGAAATTAGTGTTTATTAAAATTAATAAACAATAGAAAATAATAGAATATTATGAAGTGTGGATTTAAAGCCCTAATAAAAAAAAAAATACACGCTTCCTCTAAAATCAAAAAATTGAACAATACAGTACTTTCATTGTGACTATTAGAAATGAAGAGAGGCATCAAACGAAACATCTGTGTTAGAGGAGGAGCTTTATCTTGGGCAGCTGTTCAATTCAGCAGTCTGCCTGATTTCATGGACAGTGTCTTTCACATATAGATGGGTAGTGTTTCTTTTTTTTTTTCTTCTGCTGGAATGGAGAATCTTCTTTTTATGCATAGGCAGACTGATCCATCCATCCATCCATCCATTTTCCAACCCGCTGAATCCGAACACAGGATCACGGGGGTCTGCTGGAGCCAACACAGGGCACAAGGCAGGAACCAATCCCGGGCAGGGTGCCAACCCACCGCAGGACACACACACAAACACACCCACACACCAAGCACACACTAGGGCCAATTTAGAATCGCCAGTCCACCTAACCTGCATGTTTTTGGACTGTGGGAGGAAACCGGAGCACCTGGAGGAAACCCACGCAGACACGGGGAGAACATGCAAACTCCACGCAGGGAGGACCAGGGAAGCGAACCCAGGTCCCCAGATCTCCCAACTGCAAGGCAGCAGCACTACCCACTGCGCCACCGTGCCGCTAGGCAGACTGATTCTCATACTGAAAACACCACGTGGGTTTTTGGTACCACATGATGTTCGGCACAGATAAATGGCTAATTACTCAGCTTATGAACATCTTGTCCCAGAAGCCTTGACTATAAAAGTATGTATAAAACACATTGTCTTGTGAAGGGTGTTTTATCTTTACAAAAACCAGTTTCCTTGAGTAAATACACTCCCATCTGACATTTAAGTTGTACTGTACATTTACCAGTCATTCTAACCTAATAAAATTATAATGTAAGTTATCCACTTAGATATCATAAAACAAACAAAATGCATTGGATTAAAAAAAACAACAACAGTCAGCATAGTTATCACAGTGTCATCCACAAGGCCATATGGTGCTAAGCTCCAAAGTTGAAACACAGTTCATTGTAGTCCATCTGAACATCCTATAAACAAGGCAGATTGTAGTTTGCTTTTATTGTAGTGCCTGCTGTCTCCAAATGATGGCCCACTCCATAATAAATACCCACACAAACATAAGTAGAACTTGCAAAGTTCAAATGGTTTGTGTGGTAACAATGCTGTCTGACAGAAATGTGTTAAGCCTAATGCAGGTTTATAGTAGATACTAATAGTCCTGTAGTAGTAGCAGGTTTTACACTGAACAGCACCATAAAGCACACTTGCACTTGTATTAGTTATTTCCTGCATTTCTTCATTTGGAATCTTATTTAATTGAATTTATTTGCTTCGTTTCACACAGTGAAACAGTGGTAAGGACTTAATTCTATATTATTTTGGTTGTCTAGTCTCATCTGCTTTAACCTTAACTCAGTCAATAATAATTATCGCATCACATCACAAAAGATCTGAAGAACTGTTGGTTGAACTTTTTATGCTTTTGTTTGCTTTCCCTGTACGTTCTTTAGCGCTAGAGCTAGTGAAATCTGAGTTAGTTTCAAAATCAGGACTCTGTAAGATGCTCTATGCAATGTTGATTTTTTTCTAGCTGTAGTTTTTGTATCTTTTAGCACAAACTATCCATCCATTATCCAACCTGCTATATCCTAACTACAGGGTCACGGGGGAAGCCTGTCCCAGCCAACACAGGGCGCAAGGCAGGAAACAAACCCCGGGCAGGGTGCCAGCCCACCTCATGGCGCGCACACGCACACCAAGCACACACTGGGGACAATTTAGGATTGCCAATGCACCTAACCTGCATGTCTTTGGACTGTGGGAGGAAACCAGAGCACCCAGAGGAAACCCACGCAGACCCGGGGAGAACATGCAAACTCCACTCAGTGAACCCAGGTCTCCTAACTGCGAGGCAGCAGCGCTACCCACTGCGCCACCGTGCCGCCCTTAGCATAAACTATGTAATTAAAATTATCAGTCTAGTTCTGGTCACCAAAACCGCATAAATAATTGTAGCTGTACCATTTTGTTTTCTTTACTTAAATTAATCAATTTCCAGGAATTCATGAATAGTTTTAAGTTCTTTTATTAATCTTTGTGCTGTGAACTGTGGCTCATTAAGATTATAGGAGATAAAATGAAAACTGCTTAACATATCTTTTCTGGTAGTGGTAACTGGAACAAGAGTCTTCAGTAACACTGAACTTTTTCCTTTATGTGACTATCCTTACAGAATATTGCTGGGCCACCAAACTCACTCAACTCATTGCTCCTTAATCAAAACCTTCAATGTCCCATCCTCCCTTTTGTAAACAGTCATATTAACTTGGCAACTGTTTTGTTCTTGGGTTCTCACCTTACTCTTTTTTAAAATAATTAGCTGATTCAGGCCAGATGTCCCTAAAAAGTCTGCTTACTGTTACTAGAGTCTCTTATATTAGACGTTAAGAACCAAATCCAGAATTAATTTCTTCAAGTAAATGATTACAGGGTAGTGAAAGGCTGGAGTGAACTACCTAGTCTCACAGATGATGCTGATACAACACTCTTATTTGACAAATGGCAGGAGAAGATGCTAGCGCAATTTTTCTGCAGTCTGTCCAAAGGAGTGCTGCAAAATGAATTATTTATTTTGTTGTGATCTGTTATTCAGCATGTACATTATGTAGTCTATACCCATAAATTAAACTATGTCATGTAAATTATGTCAATCTGCTTCTTTCTTTTAATTTGTACATACCCAAAAATCAGAACATTTTAAACTTGCCTTAAAAGATGCCTTTTACAACATTGTCAAGCTGTAAAATTACATCACTTGATCTATTCCTTAAGGACAATTGTCAGAGCAATCTGCGTTTGTCACTCTCCAAAACATGCATACTGTGTCCTATTGCAAATGTGTTGCTTATGACTGTTTAGTCAGTTCAAGTACTGAATGAAGTCGTTCATGAAACATATCAAGTGGAGTCCACAAGCATTGACTCTATAAAAAATAAATTCCTAACTAGTAATTATAAAGCGGCGGCATGGTGGCGCAGTGGGTAACGCTGCTGCCTTGCAGTTGGGAGACCTGGGGACCCGGATTCGCTTCCCGGGTCCTCCCTGTGTGGAGTTTGCATGTTCTCCCCGTGTCTGTGTGGGTTTCCTCCCACAGTCCAAAGACATGCAGGTTAGGTGGATTGGCGATTCTAAATTGGCCCTAGTGTGTGCTTGGTGTGTGGGTGTGTTTGTGTGTGTCCTGCGGTGGGTTGGCACCCTGCCCAGGATTGTTTCCTGCCTTGTGCCCTGTGTTGGCTGGGATTGGCTCCAGCAGACCCCCGTGACCCTGTGTTCGGATTCAGCGGGTTGGAAAATGGATGGATGGATGGATAATTATAAAGCATTCATTTGGTACCATATATGCCCACAGGTAGTTTGTTTCTAAAATCTCCCTCCCATCTGTTCTTGCTATATGGTAGCCACAGAAAGAATTTTAATTTCTTGCTGTTTAAATTGGGGTATTTTTTAACTGCCGATTTCTTGCTTTCATACAACTTATGGTACTGGGCTAATTGACTCAAAATATCACTGTTATGGTGGTCTTCATAAAACTGCTAGACGTTTAGGTTCTGCCCATGTTCCCTTAGTTATTATGGTTCATATTGTTAAAGGACTAAATTGGTCGAGAGGTGTTTGCTCTTAGATGTAACATACAGGAAAGTATGTTTCTGATTATTTCTTATGTGTGTTAATGTTGTGCTGAGCAGTATATTGTGTCAGTTGTCATTTTTAAATCCTAAATTACTTTTATCTGCTTAGGTTTGGTTTTATCACAGACTGTAAATAAATGACATGTAAAGATATTCATTGTTTAACAAACTAGTTTTTTGTCACTTTTTTATTTTGTTGTTTTAACTATTTTAAAATATAGCTTAATTAATCGATCAGGTTACTTTTTTTTTTTTTTTTTTTTTAACTTTTAGAAGTAAAGCTAAGTAAGTCCAGTTCACTTCCTCCTAAACCCCTTCAATATCTGAAGGCGAAAGAAACACCAATAATTTTTAGTTAGCATGCATCATTGTTAGCAAACATCATCTTAGATATACATGTCATCTTCCTATGTAGCAGAAGCAGATCTTGATATGGTATTTAAATTAGTACTGATCTGTGACAATGCTGACTTATTCTCTCCCATATGACATGTTGACTGAGTTTCATGTTTTACTTTCTGGTCTTGTTTTTCTTTATTACAGATGGTGAAAAGGCAGATATATCTGTAAATGTTTATGAAGATATCAATATCATCACTGGTGCACTTAAATTGTACTTTAGGGATTTGCCCATTCCAGTGATCACTTATGATGCCTATCCAAGGTTTATCGAAGCTGCAAGTAAGTCAAGAACAACATGAGTTAAAGATGTTAATCCCAGCTTAAATTGAAGACAGATCATCTTCTTCTTTTGGCTGCTCCTGTTAGGGTTCGCCACAGCGGATCATCTTCTTCCATACCTTTCTGTCCTCTTCATCTTGTTCTGTTACTCCCGTCACCTGCATGTCCTCTCTCACCACATCCTTAAACCTCTTCTTAGGCCTTTCTCTTTTCCTCTTCCCTGGCAGCTTTATCCTTAGCATCCTTTTCCCAATATACTCAGCATCTCTCCTCTGCACATGTCCAAACCAACGCAATCTCGCCTTTCTGACTTTGTCTCCCAACCCTCCAACTTGAGCTGACCCTCCAATGTACTCATTTCTAATCCTGTCCATCCTCGTCACACCCAATGCAAATCTTAGCATCTTTAACTCTGCTACCTCCAGCTCTGTCTCCTGCTTTCTGGTCAGTGCCACCATCTCTAACCCATATAACATAGCTGGTCTCACTACCATCCTGTAGACCTTCCCTTTCACTCTTGCTGATATGTCTGTCACAAATCACTCCTGACACTCTTCTCCACCCTCCCTGCACTCTTTTTCCCCTCTCTTCCACAATCCCCATTACTCTGTACTGTTGATCCCAAGTAATTAACTGTAATTAACTACTGCAGACCTCACCACGGTCACACTTCCCTTGTACATATCCTGTACAACTCTTACGTACTTCTCTGCCACTCCCGACTTCCTCATACAATACCACAACTCCTCTCGAGGCACCCTGTCTTATGCTTTCTCCATGTCCACAAAGATGCAATGCAACTCCTTGTGGCCTTCTTTAAACTTTCTCCATCAACACCCTCAGAGCAAACATCGCATCTGTGGTGCTCTTTCTTGGCATGAAACCATACTGCTGCTCACTAATCATCATCTCACTTCTTAACCTAGCTTCCACTACTCTTTCACATAACTTCATGCTGTGGCTCATCAATTTTATCCCCCTGTAGTTACTGCAGTCCTGCACATCCCCTTTATTCTTAAATATCGGTACCAGTACACTTCTTCTCCAAACTTCAGGTGTCCTCCCACATTCCGAGATTCCATTAAACAATCTAGTTAAAAACTCCACTGCCATCTCTCCTAAACACCTCCATGCTTCCACAGGTATGTCATCTGGACCAACAGCTTTTCCATTCTTCATCCTCTTCGTAGCTGTCCTTACTTCCTCCTTGCTAATCCATTGCACATCCTGATTCACTATCTCCACATCATCCAACCTCTTCTCTCTCTTGTTCTCTTCATTCATCAGCCTCTCAAAATACTCTTTCCATCTGCTCAACACACTCTCCTCGCTTGTGAGTATGTTTCCATCTTTATCCTTTATCACCCTAACCTGCTTCACATCTTTCCTAGCTCGGCCCCTCTGTCTAGCCCTTCTTATTGTCCAACCTCTCATACAACTCATCATACGCCTTTTCTTTAGCCTTCACCACCTCTCTCTTCACCTTGTGCCTTATCTCCTTGTACTCTTGTCTACTTTCTGCATCTCTCTGACTATCCCACTTCTTCTTTGCCATCCTCTTCCTCTATATACTCTCCTGTATTTCCTCATTCCACCATCAGGTTTGCTTTTCCTCCTCACTCTGTCCAGATGTCACACCAAGCACCCTTCTTGCTGTCACCCTTACTACATCAGAAGTAAGTTTCCCAACTGTCTGGTAACTCTTCATTACCACCCAGTGCCTGTCTCACCTTCTCCCTAAACTCAACCTTGCAGTCTTCCTTTTTCAACTTCCACCATTTGATCCTTGGCCCTGCCCTCACTCTGTTCCTCTTCATGATCTCCAACATCATCCTACAGGCCATCATCCTATGCTGCCACCACTTTGCAGTCTTCAGTCTCCTTCAGAGTGACTCTTCTGAATAGGATGTAATCTACCTGTGTGCATCTTCCTCCACTCTTGTACGTAACCCTATGTTCCTCCCTCTTCTTAAAATACGTATTCACCACAGCCATGTCCATCCTTTTAGCAAAATCCACTATCCTCTGACCTTCTTCACTCCTCTTCTTGACACCATACCTACCCATCACCTCTTCGTCTCCTCTGTTCCCTTCACCAACATGTCCATTGAAATCCTCTCCAATCACTACTTTCTGTCCCTTGGGTACACTGTTCATCACTTCATCCAACTCATTCCAAAAATCTTCTTTCTCATCCATTGCACACCCAACTTGCGGTGCATCTGCACTAACAACATTCATCATCACACCTACAATTTCCAGCTTCATAGTCATTACTCTGTCTGACACTGTTTTCATCTCCAGAATACTCTTGACATACTGTTCCTTCAGAATTCAGAATAACTCCTAACCCATTTCTCCTCCTATCCACACCATGATAGAACAATTTGAATCCACCTCTGATCCACCTGGCCTTACTCCCCTTCCATTTAGTCTCTTGCATGCACAATATATCAACCTTCCTTCTCTCCATCATATCTGCCAACTCTCTCCTCTTACCGGTCATACTGCCGTCATTCAAAGTTTCTACCCTCAGTTCCACTCTCTTCACCTTCCTCCTCTCCTCCTGCCTCCGGACATGTCTCCCCACTCTTCTTCTCCTTCTTCAGCCAACAGTAGCCCAATTTCTGCCAGCACCCTGTTGGCTAACAGTATTGGTGGCAGTCGTTGTTATCCCGGGGCTCGACCGATCCGGTATGGAAATTTGATTTGTTGTCCACGTATTGATTTGGCAAAATTTTACACCGGATGCCCTTCCTGACGTAACCCTCCCCATTTATCCGGGCTTGGGACCGGCACGAAGAAACACACTGGTTTGTGCGTCCCCTATGGCTGCGTTCTTAAATTGCAGACAGATCTGAAAGTAAAATACAGACTTGTCAATTTACATGGCCCTGCACATAAAACACCATTACATAAGGCCAGGTTTAAAAAAAAAAGTCTATCCTAGAAATGTGCTTTTTAAGCAGTGTTATTTGTGAATTTGAGACTATTGTTTCTTAAATACACTATCTCTGATTTACAGTATGTGTTTTCAGTGATGTAAAGTTCACTTTATGAGAGGCACAGGTTCTTTACATGTCAGCATGGATTTTCCCCCAGTTTTCCTAACTGACATCTCAAACATACGCAGGCTAGGTTTATTGGCAGTTATCAATCGGCCCTGTGTGAGTGTGTGCCCAGTGAACTAGTGCTTTGTCCAGGGTTGTATCCTGCCATGCATCCAGTGATGCCAGCATAGGCCCTGGCATTCCATGACCCAAATTGGATTAAGGAGTTTTGAAAATAAATATATGTAATGTTGACTTTAGCGGTCACTAAAACAAAGGATTAGCATGATTGTGCAGTTTTCCCCATTTTTTTTAAAAATATAAAAAATAACACTTTCCTGTTCAAATTATGTGATAAGATTTCTAATAGCGTTTGCTATTCTCAAATATAATTTTAAAGAAATAATTCCATACATCATTCACTGGTTTTGTATAATAAGATGGATTTACTATTTTGCTATAAAGCTTACATATACAGTTTTTAACCTTGTTTGTTTTTCTTTAAATATATAGCAACATTTTGTGTGTGAAGCATCAGCTTCCGAAGCACAAAATGGCAGTGTTTCAGTCACATTGCATATTGCATGTGGCCTATTTCTTGTTGCCAGAGGGCGCATTGTGCATTTACCACTTCAGCATGAATGCTTATCTGAGCATATTATTGTTAACTGCTTTCCAGAGATGACAGACCCTGATGAGCAGCTGGAAGCGCTCCATGAAGCCCTGAAGCTTTTGCCACCTGCACACTGTGAAACACTGAGGTATCTCATGGCACACTTGAAAAGGTAAAGAACAGCAGCAGACATTTTCTTTATTAAAAATGCATTGAATGTTTAGGAATTTCATTCGGAACCAGCATTCTTCACAGAGATTTAGGTTAGTCAAGCTTGGCTTTGTATAATCAGGTGGTTTTTCTCAATGGCTTTAAACTTTACATGTAGAGTATAATTAGTGCTCACAATTACAGAGTTATTGTTTTAGCACCTTATTTTAAATGTCAAGCTTAAAATAATATGTTAATTTAAATGCATGCAATATTAATCATGAAAATTTGTACATAAGTGTTACTTAAATTGTATGACTGATGACTGCTAAACAAAAAACAAAACTAATTACATAAAGGTCAAGGAACATGTTCCCCTAATATTTTAATAATGATGGCTCAGACAATCTTGAGTTTGTTTCCATATTTAATAATACTTTAACAGTGCTATAGCCTTGAACATTTTGGAACCATGATAAGTCCTGGTGCCCCTTGACTCTGAATTGTAGTATGTTGAAATAAGAGAATAAATGGGTCAATACATAATAGATCTGTTTTACATCATCATGGTTAAAAGTCCAAATTCCATGTAATGTCAAGCTAAAGAGTCAAGCTTAATAGACGGCATTTAGAAAATATATCTGAAACATTATTACCCAGGATATATATTTGTCCGTGTTCAGAACTAGTGGTCAAATTCAGGATCACTCAGACTGTCTTTCTCAAAAATCTGGTCAAGCACCTACTGCACAATGTGCAGTTCACAACAAAATAAGGTTGTAACCAACTGTTAGAACTACATTGAACAATTACCAAAATTATTATTAAAATAAATTAATAGTATACAGTATATTGGATTGGTCAATTGAGATTACAAATGTTCTTGTTCTATTTAAAATGTAAAACTAAAGGTATATAATGATCAGCTATGAATAGGACTGGTAACACTTTATTTTAGGTACTGCAAAAATGCATCTATAACTCATTAACTATTATGTAACAAGATAATAGCAAACACTTTTTTGGTCTTTGACACTTGCAAAACATCCATTATTCGTCTCTGCAATATAGCCTAATAAAATAACTTCACTTTAGAAAGTTCTAAGGTGAATTAACTGAGACATATTTCTCTTGATATTGCATATTTGAGTGTTAGGGCCAGTTCATACTTCATGTGATGTGTGCACCTGCGGACGCTACTGCTACCCGATCAGTGTACTGTCTATACTTGTGTACATACTTTATATAAATCTGGAGGATTCCACCAGGTGGCAGTGCAAGATTTCGTCACAGTGCGAAAACAACGTTCAGCTTCACTGTGTTGTGAATTGCCCGTAACATCCATTATATTCCCAGGGTACCTTGCCATAATATCTCTCAAAAGGATGGATGTATAATGATTACATCCATCAATCCTGGGACAAACCCATTTCAGCAAGCATCGGGCATGAGGCAGAAACAATCCCTGGATGGTGCATCAGCTGATTGCAAAGTGAATACAAGCACACATACACTAGCATCAATCCAAATCCCCAAACCTGCATGTCCTTGGAAGGAAACCGGAGCCCACTGTGGAAACCCACCAGAAAAACATGCCAACTCCAGGCATGGAACACCAGGGACGTGACTCCCTGCGAGGAAGCTGCACTACTGCTCTGCCGCCATGCTAGGCCCACTTGTATAATTATTAACAGTGTTAATTATTTAAATGAAATAAACAATTTATTTGTAAATTGTACCATATATGTTTTAACACATTTCATCATGAAAGTGATATCAAGTATAAATCTAAGGATTCTAAATGTGCAGAGAGCTGGAATATCATAAATGTAATGTGTTCTATGTGGCAATCGCTGCCTGCCGGTGCTGTCAATGCAGGAGGAAGCCCCAGAAACACGTAGTGATTAACAACTCGGTCGGTTTAAGATGACGTTGACAACATTATATTTTAATAACAAAGTAAACTGCGTGATTAAAGTTGAAATTTACATTTTAATCATGAAATATAGACCCTTTTTTATTCACTGTGTCTCTAATTTTTATTTGTCTGTGGCTCAGTTAGGCTTCTGTACAATCTGATGCTGTTGCGAAGGTACAAAAAAACAGCACAGAAGATGGTATATGAAACCTTTAAAATGTATTGCATCATTACAATGGGGAATATACGATGCTTGTATTGCCTGTGTGAGAAACAGATGAAGAAAAGCACCACGAATATATTTGTATGCCAGCATTTAAGTTTGATGATTTGCTTCACCATATCGGACTATTCATCAAACATCAAGGCACGCACATTGATCCTGTGTACATGTTTTAGTAAACAAAGACGTCACGTTCCAACTAGAACAAACTGTGCCCCCCCCCCCCACCCGATTTTTTGCTGATACTGCAACTCATGCATGTGTCTCGTTAATTTCTGAGGACATGCTCAGAAGACGTGTCAAATGAATGCTGAGTACGCTTGGCAGCCACAATAATGCACTGGCCCTAACACCTGTGAATCCTTTATATTCACAAATAATTTTACCAGCATGTCAATATGCTACACTATATAAAGATGACCACTTTACTAATGATTTGGAAATGTTAATAAGACCAAAAGGAGCCTTTGCTAAGGCCTTGCTGCATAGCAGAACATGAGTAATAGAGACATTTTTGCAGTACCTAAACTAAAGTGTTACCATAAGACTTCATAAACTGCAACAAGAAGGTGCAACACAGCTAAATTTAAAAGTATTAAATACAGAAAATGCACAACAAAAATTCATGAAGGAAAAGACTTCAGCCTCATGGACAGAATCATAACATCAAAGAGTTCCCAACATTTCCTAAAAATGAATGTAGATTTGCTGACAAGCTTTGGAAAAGCAAGATAAATGGCACTTCACAGATCTTTTCATGGCATCTAAAGCAAGCACCGGCACAATGGAGAGTTAGAACTTGGAGTTTTGTCACTTAAAAGTAGAAGATTAAAGTTAATTACACTTAATCAATAGATCAGCCAAGGTATTGTACTGTAGGTAAGTAATCTGTAGCCAGTGAAATGTATGAGCTTTGAACTTAGCGGTTACAAGTCAGAAGCTTTTGTGCACACTGAATTGACATTGCACTTGGTATGTACCTGCCAGTGCTTACTTCAAAGTTCTTTGTGTCCTTTTTATTTATTTTTGGTCCTTTGGTTATTATCATTGTTTATTTATTATTTGAATAACTGTGTATCTTTTTATCAGTTTTCATTAATGTTAAGTTTCTATGTATGGGAGTATGTTTTTCCACATCTCTTGTAATTTATGGGTGGGTCCACCTGTCAGTTTCTGTTGAGGGATTAGCCCCAGTCCTATAAAAGGTTTATGGGAATTGCAGTCCCTCATATATATTATATGCACTAAAGTGATTATTGTTTCTTTGGATTTTTTTTTCTTCTTTCATTTTTGGGCCCTGTTTAAGGATTTTGACTTTTATTTAATAAATTGGGACTTGGTTACAGTGCAGTCATTTTTTAGGCAACTTTTTGCCTCAATTGCCTCTTTTCAGCTTTTGTTCTTTGTAATAAATCTCTTTATTCATAAAGATTCTTTATTGCCCTTTTTTGATAAAGGTGGATGTTTACAGTGACGCTTCTCCTTGTGGGGCTCTCGCTTTATTGTCCCAATCTCCATCTCCTCCAGCTGAAGTCAGCAGTTAATATCTGGGGCCTGGCTAAAATAAGTGAGCCTCTACTGGGCAGACCAATGAAGATCCTTGCCTGCATCTTGGCTGAATTTTGGAGGCCTCACCTAAATTGTTTTGGTGGTGAACTTTGGAGGCACTTAATGGACAGGCATATCAGGACAATTTGGCTTGACTATTAACCTGCAAATTGGTATTTAAATTGCAGTGACAACATGAAAACTCTTCATTCTGTATAAGGTCTGCTGAACCATCATTCCCAGTGGGTTTGAAACTCTGCCCGTTTTCTTGGACAGGATACCAAGGTGCAGTCGGGGAGGGCAGGGTGTCAAGTTCGGTGGCATTAGAATTGCGTCATTGCTTTTTGCAGATGACTTGTTCCTGTTGGCTTCATCAGGCTGTGAACACCAGCACACATTGGGACAGTTTGCAATCGAGTGTGAAGTGGCAGGGCTGAGAATCAGCACCCCAAAATCTGAGGCCATGGTCCTTAGTAGAAATAATGTGGACTGTCTTCTCCTAGTGGGAGGTGAATTACTGCCTCAAGTGGAGCAGTTTAAGTGCCTCAGGGTCTTGTTCACGAGTGTGTGGAAAGATAGATGGGTAGGGGCAGCGAGCACAGTTATGCAGTCACTGTACCAATCTGTAGTGGTGAAGAAAGAGCTGAGCCAAAAGGCGATGCTCTCGATTTTACCAGGCAATCTACGTCCATACTCTCTCCTACGGTCATGAGCCTTTGAGTAATGACAGAAAGGATGAGATTGTGGGTACAAGCAGCCAAAATGAGCTTTCTATGCTTGGTGGCTGGGCTCTCCCTTAGAGAGAGGATGAGAAGCTTGGAGTAGAGCCACTGACCCTCCACATTGAGAAGGAGCCAAATGAGGTTGTTTGGGAGTCTGAAGCAGATCCGTTCCAGACACCTCCCTGTTTAGGTTTTATGAGCAGGATCAGTTGGGAGGATATCTTCCAGATGCCCCAGGAACATCTTGGGATCCCACAGTATGAGTTTGCAAGTGTGGCTGGGGAACGGGACATTTGGGCTTCATTGCTAAGACTGTTACCCCTGCGACCTGGTCTCAGATAAGTGGTGGAAAATAAATGAATGGATGAACTATCATTTACCCCTGTCATTTAAAAATGTTACTCAATAAGGAATATCATTAACGAGACAATGAATATTTAATCCCAAGCAACAATTTCAAACCTAACTTAAGGTTGAGAGCTATTTTTTTAATACAAGTATAGTGAGTTATTAGCTATATTAGTTAATAACTAGGGAAAAGCATACTTTAAATCAGGGGTTTCGAACTCCAGTCCTGGAGGGCCGCAGTGGGTGCAGGTTTTCATTCTAACCATCTCCTTAATTAGTGATCAGTTTCTGCTGCTAATTAACTTCTTTTGCCCTTGTTTTAATTGACGTGACTCGGACCCCTTGTTTCTTTGTCCTTAATTAGCAGCCAAACAATAATGAGACACAAAACAAGCAGCCACATGACCAGCTAACCTGTGCCCATCACACAATAGCTGAAAATAAAGAAGGGTGAATGTCTTAGTAAAACAGACGATCAACAGTTTTGGAAATGTCTGCTGTGGCAGAATGAGAGCAGCAACAAGTCATGGAATTAAAAGACGGGTTCAATTAACAACAAGAATCAGCATCTCATTAAGAAACTGGTTGGAGTGAAATAGGTTGGAGTTTGAATCCCCAGTTTAATTGATAATCTGTTGGATCGTTTCATGTCTAATCTCTGTTTGGCTGTCATTTAATGAAGAAAAGAATCGATTCAGGGGACTGAATCCTTAAAACAGGGCTAAAGAAAAGAAGTTAATTAGCAGTGAAAACTGGTCACTTATTATGAAAAAGGTTAGAATGAAAACCTGCAGCCACTGCGGCCCTCCAGGCCTGGAGTTTGACACCTGTGCTTTAAATGGATAACACAGCAGCAATAGGGATTGTGATCCAATGATTTGATAGTTGGGCTGTTGACAATAAAGTTCAGGTCTTGCAATTACAATATTTTTGTAACTGGCCTGGTCGCCACTAAGATTTTCCTAAAATATTTCTTTTATAGATACAATACTGCTTAGAATTAATGACACTACATACAATACTGTAGATTGTGTTGTACGCTAAATATTTGTTCACTGTTTCCCTTATTTGTTTAGCGGATCAAAAAACCAGCTGTTGCATTTTTCTTTGTAGGGTTACTCTGAATGAAAAGGACAATCTGATGAATGCAGAGAACCTGGGGATCGTGTTTGGCCCCACACTGATGCGTGCCCCTGATCTGGATGCTATGGCTGCTTTGAATGACATCCGCTATCAGAGACAGGTGGTGGAATCCCTGATAAAAAATGAAGACATTTTATTTTAAAAAGGACAGAACCTACAATAAGACTGCAAATGAAGATTTTTGCCTCATTTTCTCGGCTTCAAAGGGAAAATGTTACAGATTTGTTATTTCTTTTTGTGCACAGATTCAAGTGAAGGATACTTTTTATTATTGTGTTTTCACACTCTGATGTTACTTCTATTAAAAGAAAGAAAACATTTGCTTACTTCTGCCCCATAAATGGGTTAAAGGTGCAGTCATACTAATTAACTTGATTGCATGACGGGCTCCCCATTTTTGTCGGGGGTTGTTTTAAACAATTCACTTCAATTTGGTGGCATTACATTTGTGAATAGCTTTTAGGAGTTATTCAGCATGTTTTTAATTCTGTGAAGTTTAAGACATTGTGACTTTGTTTTCTCTTGTCCTGTTGGTTGTTGCCCCACATATGAAGGGGGCACATCATGTGAAATGCTAAATCTAGATGTTAACAAGACACAGTATTTAATTTTTAAAGGAAGTTTAATTTTCCTTTAATGAATTTTGTTTGTATTCATGATGCCCGGTCACTTTGTTTGTGCCAGAAACAAAATAACCTGTACACTATGAATGTACATTTAAATTAGTCAGCTTTCAAGGGTGGTCACATTTAAAAACTGCAACATTTTCAGATTGCTTAGGTTCTGTTTCTTTGTACATGGTTCTGTTTTGATTGCGCATGCATATACCAGTATTAATTTATTAAATCATGTTTCAGGACTCGATTAAGCTTTATTTTTTTTTTTAAATTGAATTTGAACTGTTTTTAAGTTTGTGTCATATTGTATGTTATGCTTGTGCTGATTAGTCAATATCGTCATCAATCAACTATTTACTATTTGCATTTCCAGTGGATGTTCCTTTGCCCATGATTTGAACGCTGTGATTGAATACATCGTAAATACCCTATTTACACCCGGCAGTCGTATCCTGATTGTAGAGAAACAGGCTGTGCATGAATTGCATTTACACTAGAATCTTGAAGTGCGTCTTTAGCCAACTACCCTCTGTTACAGGATAGGGCTGAGGCGGACATCAGAGGAGTAGTGACGGACATGGACAGGCTCGAGATGTCAGACCCCACCTATGTTACATTACCCACCTTTGCATGGTTAGTTATGAGCGGGTCAGAGGTAGTAGACAGGCACAGACCTGACCCCCCCCCCCCCTCCATCCTGACTGTCGCTACAAGGTGCTTTACTCAATCTGCACATTTTTCCCCTCAAAAATCAATTCATTAAATGCTACATAAGCCCTAGAATAACCATTTTAATCACTGTCATTTTTAAACTAATTCCCTTTACAAGTTGACTTAATATCCATGCATGATTATATACTTGGGCAACTGTTAAACATCATGAATAAGTAAGTTAAACAAAATAATAAAGAAGATGATGGTTTGCCACCTGATGCATATGAAAGAATTATTTATGTATATAAAAATTAGTGCTGGGCAGCGATTAAAATTTTTAATTGCGATAATTCAAATGATTCATTCGCAAACATTCAATAATAATCTCAGAAGTAGTGTATTGCGTGTATTTGGTTTGCAAACACTTTAAACAAATAAGGTATTTTTGAACAACAGTATTCCCTTTACATAGTAGCAGTTAAAATATTTCTTGTAAATCTCAACTTAAACATTAATGTAATCAAATCAAATATAAACCCAAAGCTATTTGCCATTGCCAGGGCATTAACGTTTTATCTAGTTTGTTCTAGAAAAACAAGTTCCCCTCAGAGTCCAGAGCCACGATCACAACATTATAACAGGCACCTTCCGAGCAACAGCAAGTTAACATTTCTAAATCTGTTTTCTTTTTTATCTGAACAGATACCAGCAGAAACATTTCCTTGTATCAATGAGCAGCATAAACAGTTTACGTTCAGTAGCAACTCTGAGGGCTAATATTTTTTTCCAAAAAACTCAGTTTTCTGAAAAGCACACAAAGCAATGGCTTCACACATAAATCAACATAAAACGTCTGTTTCTGCCTGTTGTTCTTGCTGTCGGCGCCTGTTTGTAGTTTGCAGCAGCGGCGGTGGCTCGACGGCCAGCAGGAATGCACGGTGGGCTGGCTGTCTTTGTGAAACTGGCGCACGGGGGTGGCAGTTGCATTGAGACACAGTATGGTTTGTACCTCCTGTCATCGTGTCTGTCCTCCCAAGTGAACATTGTCATAGGGGCATCAGCTACCTGAGTGCATTCAGCACCACGATCAGCTGATGCCAGTACCTCACTTTCGTTTTCGATCTCCATCTCCAGATCACTTGCATCAAAGTGTGAGTCTGACAAATCCGAGTCTGATTCAATGATAGTACGAAAAAAGTCATCCACGGATTATTTTGCTTTGAGCATCCACTTTGGTATCTCGCCACATGCCATTTTAGAAGCTGTTTGCTACTCACTCGCGAGGAAATCGAAGTCAAATCAACAAAGCTCACTTTCCTTCTAGCAAAAGCGTATCGAAAAGCACTGTAACAAGAAGATCACTGATCCCTATCGATCGCTAGTGAGACTGAGGCTTTCAAAATAATAATAACAAAAACTATGTTAACCCATCATAAAATAATTGTTGGTGTTAACGCGATAATAAAGCATTAACTTGACCAGCCCTAGTAAAAATATTAGTAAATGTTGTTACAAAATAATGCGTAAAGTCACGCTGTAGGTTAGAAATAGTAGCTTTACAATGAATGTGTATGCAAGATGTTCCTGAATATATGAGGTAGGTAAATACATAAGGATGAACCAATTTAAACAATATTATTTAGACATGATAAACCCAAGAAAATCATAAAACACAATCAGTACACTGCCTTGACACGGTTTGTCAACCTTTGATCACAGCCAACAAGAATGCACAGTAATGTGGAAATGTATCTTAAAACAGTTCATAAAGTACGATTCGTAGCTTAACATACTAAAAACAGCACATCAAGGCACCATAACTTATGTGAAATAAAATCGTATTCAGGATTTGTCCTGGTTCAAAGCTAATAGACTATAATGATTTAATGAAACTTTCGTCAAAGCTTCAAGGGTCCTTCTGGTCAGTCTGAATAGGTGAAGAGAGTCCAGACTGATCATTCAATAACTGCTACTGCTGCCCAGTTTCTGGGTGTGTCACCTGAAATGTTCCTGTATCTGTGAAAGATTGCAGCCTTCCAGGCTGCTGAGAAGAAATGGTATGAGATTTTGTAAATAATTACCTATTAAAAAGTGTGTTATAGCCAGCGCTAATGTATCTTGCCACCAGTGCTTATCCAGTCATTTTAGAATTAAGCAACGCATTAGTGAGGCAGAATGTTTGGGAAAACATGCGCTCTTTGGTCAGTTCCATAGGGGCATCAATCCACAAGGAAAGCAGTGCTGCCAATGGCTCACATTATGATGCTGCTTTCCCAAAAAGAATTTGATGTGGATTGTTACAATCGAAAGAGATGACACTTAATTTAACTCAAGGCTATCACTGACCATTTTGGAGGAGTTGATGTCTATGGAGTAGCCAAAAAAAAAAAATGCTTTAAAATGACACATTGGAGAGAAAGTGTCACACAAACATCATTTATGCATGTGGTATTCTCGCACTAGCCTTCTTCTATGTTGTGCTTTTTTCTTAATCCAGAAGCACCAATAATTAATGACCAGCGAGATGAGCATTTTATCTTCATGATAGCATTGGCAGAACTTGAGGTATCTGTGGGATGGTGTATGTACAGATGACTACAAGAGTTTGTTATTTGTGAATATCTCATAACAACCACCTTCCTGCTTACGCCTCCGACAACTGGTTAAATTGTTTGGCTTCAAAGCAAATGAGAATGGTGAACCAAAGTATTGCCAAATAGAAGGGTTCATTTCTTTTTAGCCACACATTTGCCCATCTTTGTGTTTCTATATTATGTAACCTTGGTACAGTTTATGGCAATTTTGAAAAACTTATTGGTCAGATTGAAAATTACAAGAATTGCGGAAAAATAATGTTGACGCTACTCACAATAACATTGTCGGTCAGGGATGTTTAAGAGGACAGTTGTTCAACCTGAGAATTTTACACAACACCAAGCCCTACTGAATTTTGAATCAAGAAGTGAACCAAAAGCTGTTGATTCCCTTCACCTCATCCTCATTATCAAGTACAGTTGATGTCTCTGGAGATCCATCCAGTATCTTTGATTCTTAATGGAAGAGATATGTTTCATTTGCTGTCTGAAACATAAGAAAAAAAAGGGAATGTTTCTTATGAATTAGCTGAAATAATGCCTCTTAACAAGTATGAAAAAGCTATTTACACTTGGAAAGCACACTTTCACCCCTGGTGTAAGCTTAGGTTTGATTAATCCTGTAAAGTATAACAATTAATGCTTAATTTGTAGTAGTGATCCCCTTAATACTTTGTTCTTTAACTTCCCCCATTATATTTGCAATGTTATTAGCTTTTGTTTAATTTACAGTAACTATATGGTTGTTCTTGCCTTGTATATAGTGATTAATTCTATTAGTATCTGCAGTATTCTTTTTATGCACAATTCCAAAGCAGTGCCCTGATTAGAATGACGTTTATCCTTCTTCAAAGGAGAAAACTGAGGCTGAGTGCTAGAGACTGCTGTTGGGACAGACCTCTGATTTCTAGGTAAGTGCGTCTCACTTTAGTCAAAAACGCAAAATGGTTACTTCACAGCTGAGGGAATATCCTTGATTACGTAGCAGCTCTTATGACTTCAATTCTTGTGAGTTAGTTCAGGGTTGGTTTTCTTTTTTTTTATTACTGTATAAAATTAGAATAACCTTTTCGAATTTTAAATCAATAGAAAAGGAAAGAAAGAATATGAGTCAGACATTTCTTTTAAAACTGTTAACTATCAAAAACTACTATATACTGTATACAGGGGATTCAGAAAGTATTCTGACCCCTTCACTTTCTGCACACTTTATTGTACAGTATTTAGATTTCATTTGAAACGGATAAATGAATCTTCAGACCCATGGAAACATGCTTTCAGAAAGGTTTGCAGATTTGTTTAAAATTCCATGCAGAAATCTCTCATTCATAGAAGTGTTTAGAGCCTTAATTTCTGTACTTTATAGAATCCCCTTTACGTAGCAATTCCAGCTGGAAGTCTTTTAGGGCAAGTCTCTCATAGCTTGGCAAACCTGGATTTTTGCAGTTTATTCCTTTCCTTCCTGGCAGATCCTCTCAAGCTTTGATAGATTGGATGGTATGTGTCGGTAAACTGCCATCTTCAGGTCTCTCCACAGACGTTCCACAGGGTTTAAGTTTGGGCTTTGGCTGGGCCTCTCAAAGACAGTCCCAGACTTGTCCTCATGCCACTCCAGCATTCTCTTGGCTGTATGCTTCACGTCATTATCATGCTGAAAGGTGAACCATCGCCCCAGTCTGACTGAGATAACATAAAGTCTGGAGCAGGTGTACTTCATGGACCTCTCCGTATTTGGCTGCATTCATCCTTCACTCAATTCTGACCAGTCTCCCTGTCCCTGCACCCACAAAGTATGATACCACCATGCTTCACTGTAGGGATGGCATTAGGCAGGTGATGAGCAGGGCCCATTTTCACTGGGCAGTGCTTAGAGTTCTGCCCAAAATTTTTGTTTCATCAGACTGCAGGATTTTACCTCACGCTTTTAGAGTGTTTTAAATGCTGTGACATACATTTCACTCAAGTGTGGCTTCCATCTACCCACTCTGATTGATGGAGTGCTGCTGAGAATGGTCATCCTTCTGACAGGTTCTCACATTTCAGCAGATGATATCTGAAGATTTGTTGGAATGACCATTAGATTCTTGGTCACCTCCTTGACTAAGGCCCTTCTTGCATGGTTGCTCAATTTGGCTGATATGTCAATTCTAGAAAGAGTCCTGGTAGTTTAAAAGATCTTCCATTTCAAATTTATTGAGGTCAGTGCTCCCAGGAACATTCAAATCTTTAGAAATGGTTTTAGCCCCTTGCCTTGATCTTTGCCTCACCCTAGTTTGATTGCAGAGGTCTACAGAGTTCCTTGGACTTCATGGCTTGTTTTTTGTACTGATGTACCTGTGTTTATACGGTCAACAATTCACACTGAATATGTGTGCCTTTCTAAATGATGTCCAATCAATTCAATTTGCCACCGGTGGACTCCAGTCAAGTTCTCAACACATCTCAATGGGCATTAAAACAAACAGGATACACCTGAACACAATTTGTAGTACCTCGGTAAAAAGCCTGAATACTTCTGTGAGTGACACATTTCAGTTTTTTAATTTTTAATAAATTTGCAAACTTTTCTGAAAACCTGCGGTGGGATTGGTTCCTGCCTTGTGCCCAGTGTTGGCTGGGATTGGCTCCAGCAGACCCCCGTGACCCTGTGTTTGGATTCAGCGAGTTGGATAATGGATGGATGGAACTTTTCTGAAAACATGTTTTTACTTTGTCTTTGTGGGTTTTTGAGTGTAGAATGATGGGCACAAATGGCAAATATATTCATTTAAAATTAATTCTACAACACAGTAAAGTGTGCACCGAGTGAAGGAGTCCGAGTACTTTCTGAATCCACTCTATTTTGGGAATCACAAAACAGGAAAATTTAAGGACACAAGTTTTTAATATTTTTGAAATGTTACACAGATTTCCCCCACCGTGTGTTTATTGTAAATGGTGGTAGTGATGTAGAAGTGTGGCTGAGGTCCAGTTGGTGTAGGCTTCACCAGTTCCAGGCTATGTTAACATTTTTTTATGATTTTAAGTTAATATTGTTTTGCTGCAATAAACCAGTTGGTGATGAACTAGCACCAGTTTCTCCTTTTGCTGTAATTGTAGACCTTTCTTGGTGTTTGCCCAGTATAATAATGAAAAGAATAAAACAAGAATCTGTATATACAGTGCATCCGGAAAGTATTCCCAGCACATCACTTTTTCCACATCTTGTTATGTTACAGCCTTATTCCAAAATGGATTAAATTCATTTTTTTCCTCAGAATTCTACACACAACACCCCATAATGACAACGTGAAAAAAGTTTACTTGAGGTTTTTACAAATTTATTAAAAATAAAAAAACTGAGAAAGCCCATGTACATAAGTATTCACAGCCTTTGCCGTGAAGCTCCAAATTGAGCTCAGGTGCATCCTGTTTCTCCTGATCATCCTTGAAATGTTTCTGCAGCTTCATTGGAGTCCACCTGTGGTAAATTCAGTTGACTGGACATGATTTGGAAAGGCACACACCTGTCTATAGAAGGTCCTACAGTTGACAGTTCATGTCAGAGCACAAACCAAGCATGAAGTCAAAGGAATTGTCTGTAGACCTCCGAGACAGGATTGTCTCCAGGCACAAATCTGGGGAAGGTTACAGAAAAATTTCTTCTGCTTTGAAGGTCCCAATGAGCACAGTGGCCTCCATCATCCGTAAGTGGAAGAAGCTCGAAACCACCAGGACTCTTCCTAGAGCTGGCCGGCCATCTAAACTGAGCGATCGGGGGAGAAGGGCCTTAGTCAGGGAGGTGACCAAGAACCCGATGGTCACTCTGTCAGAGCCTCAGAGGTCCTCTGTGGAGAGAGGAGAACCTTCCAGAAGGACAACCATCTCTGCAGCAATCCATCAATCAGGTCTGTATGGTAGAGTGGCCAGATGGAAGCCACTCCTTAGTAAAAGGCACATAGAAGCCCGCCTGGAGTTTGCCAAAAGGCACCTGAAGGACTCTCAGACCATGAGAAAGAAAATTCTCTGGTCTGATGAGACAAAGATTGAACTCTTTGGTGTGAATGCCAGGCGTCACGTTTGGAGGAAACCAGGCACCATCCCTACAGTGAAGCATGGTGGTGGCAGCATCATGCTGTGGGGATGTTTTTCAGCGGCAGGGACTGGGAGACTAGTCAGGATAAAGGGAAAGATGACTGCAGCAATGTACAGAGACATCCTGGATGAAAACCTGCTCCAGAGCGCTCTTGGCCTCAGACTGGGGCGACGGTTCATCTTTCAGCAGCACAACGACCCTAAGCACACAGCCAAGATATCAAAGGAGTGGCTTCAGGACAACTCTGTGAATGTCCTTGAGTGGCCCAGCCAGAGCCCAGACTCGAATCCGATTGAACATCTCTGGAGAGATCTTAAAATGGCTGTGCACCGACGCTTCCCATCCAACCTGATGGAGCTTGAGAGGTGCTGCAAAGAGGAATGGGCGAAACTGGCCAAGGATAGGTGTGCCAAGCTTGTGGCATCATATTCAACAAGACTTGAGGCTGGAATTGCTGCCAAAGGGGCATTGACAAAGTATTGAGCAAAGGCTGTGAATACTTATGGACATGGGATTTCTCAGTTTTTTTATTTTTAATAAATTTGCAAAAACCTCAAGTAAACTTTTTTAACGTTGTCATTATGGGGTGTTGTGTGTAGAATTCTGAGGAAAAAAATGAATTTAATCCATTTTGGAATAAGGCTGTAACATAACAAAATGTGGAAAAAGTGATGCGCTGTGAATACTTTCTGTATGTACTGTATAATTCACTAAGCAGCTGCCAGCGCAAGCAAGACACCCATGGAGCACGCAGGACGGAGCCACGGCCACCAACTCTAAGACCATTGGATACGACGACAACTCGCAGAGCCACGCCCACCAACTCGGACGCAGCAACTCACAAAGCAGGGCGTCATTCACGTTTGTCTCTGCTACACTCCACATGCACCTCTGAGCCACGTTGACTTTTCATTATTCCTTTCGGTTATGACGCACAACCGCGTCCACCATCGCAAACTGTTTTACACGCCATGGTCTTAGAGTTGGTGGGTGGGTCTCCGTGAGTTGCTCTTGCAAGCGGGCACATGACCAGGCGGTGTGTATGCTTCGAGAACGAGGGTGGACGCGGCAGGACCATCTAAGGAGAGGCATGTTTGTTGCGGATGTGAACCGCTGAATGAGCGTGCGACAGTGGTTCTCCAATTGTCAGTCACGGACAATTGTATGTTGCCCTCTCCAGAGTTCCATCTTTTCATTCACCTACAGTCATATCCTCAAACCCACCCCATTTGGACAACTGTGTCTTTCAGGAAGTGTTCACTTATCGATACATAAGTATGTGGCGTATGGTACGCCGCGGGTTGGCTAGTGTATTATAAAAGTACTAGCTGTGTAAGCCTGTGCTGTAAAAAGCCCGGGGTCCTAGAAACTATTGAAATCGTCAGAAAAAAAATTGAAATGTAGAGCTGTCAGGTAATTGAGAGGAACTACTTGGGACATCTCTCTCCTAGGAGGATTTGTTTTGCTGACGTGCTCTCATCGCTTGTGCATTAGCGGCAGGAGGAAAAGTAAAAGGGAAATCATTTTTGCTGAAGTTAGCGGCTAAGCGACTTTGTCTTTCTTCTAAGGTTTCATTTTTCTGACGTGCTCGCCTCACTTGTGTTGTTAGCAGCTAAGCGAGATTCCTCGGAGGTGGAGGCCATACCCCGACTCCACCTCTCAGTTCCGAGCCAGACAGACAGACTTCCACGCATAGACGTTTATATATATAAGAAAAGCAAACTGTATAACAATATAATAGCAAATATATTGTAAGTAGAAGTAAAATTTTATATTGTGTATGTACATAAATTCATTAGCAGTTTATGTAAATAAATGCGCAGCTTATTAAATGTACAGACCACTGTGATGTATTGAATATTGATTTAACTTCAGAGCTGCCATAGACCACCATGCTGGTTAAGGTTCAGTGCCACCCAATTCTTTCCAAAACTAAAATTGAGGATTTTCATTTACTAGTAATAAAACTGTAAATTATGAACAACCATGCCACCATACAAATAAAGCTGAGGGGAGGCATGGCTGTATGTAGAATCATTTTCAGTTTTATTAGCACTGAAAATTCACCTGTATGGTGGGCTAAGGTGCCCTAATTTTGTTTCAACTGGGGACTCCTCCTGCACTGTAAAAATGAGGTTATGGTTACGTTCAGTTTATTTTTAAGGATATGTGTGTATGAGTTGAACTGGACTATTTTGACCACTGGCTGCAAGGTCTTGTGAACAGTTGTCATACCAGCCTATGATGGAGCTACTCAGTACAGATGATGGTAAGGATCTGGGGAGCTGCATCGACTTTGAAAAGCTTTCTCCAAATGTGAAGGATGGCTTTGAGTCATTTTAACAAGATCTGGAGTTGTTGAAGTCCCATGAGCGACCCTCGGTGATGTGAACCCTTAGGAATTTAAAACTCTTCAGTCTTTCCATGTCACTTGATGCCATGACCCCTTCCAAGTTTCTTGAATTTCACAATCGGCTCCTTTGTTTTGCCCGACAGTTTGCTGTCACTGCGCCACGCTGTGACGAGTTTTCAATTCTTGCACTGTGTTGTTGGTTAAAGTTTTAACTTCAGTGGGGTCAAAGCCACCTCTGTTTAGAGATCATCAAATGAATTCCTTGTTCTCCATTCCGGAGTCTCCATGGAGGACACACAGTACACCCCCCATTTAATAAGCATTTGAAAATCTGCCTGTTTTGGACTTCAAATGAAAATTCTGAGCGAATATAAAAAATGTAGTCTGACTTTATAGTTGTGTCTCGGTTTGTTTCTAATCTTGTGTACAGTGACTATAAAAAGCATTCACTCCTTGGAAGTTTTCATCTTTTATTGATATTCAACATGGAATCCCAATAGATTTAATTTGGCTTTTTTGACACGGATCGACAGAAAACGATATTGTGTCTAATGTCAAATTGAAAACCGATCTCTGCCAAGTTGTCTGAATTAATTACAAATATAAAACACACAATAGCTGATCACATAAGTATTCGTGCCCTTCAAGTCAGCATTTAGTTGAAGGCAGCCATGACAGCCTTGGCTCTGTGTGCACAGATCTCTTTTTCTATCATCTTTGCACATTTTTCCTCTTGTTCTTTCAAAACTGTTCAAACTCGATGAGGTGTCATGCTGATCGTGAGTGAACAGACTTTACCAAGTCCAGCCACAAATACTCGGGTGGATTGAGATCTGGACGCTCCATGAAATTCACATTGTTGCTTTAAAATAACTTCTGTTTAGCTTTGGCTTTATGCTTGGGGTCGCTGTCTTGATGGTGTGGCCACCAGGCTCCCCAGACCTGACACAGACGGACATCAGGCACAAGTCCAGCAACACACACCAGTTTTATTTTGATGTGGGAAATGCATCAATACTTTTAATAGTGTGAAAGAAAATCAAACGTGAGGCTGGTGGTGTGTCCGCTGTATGGAGAGCAAGTGAGTGCATTTTGAGATTCTTTTTGAACTGTTTGATGTTGCCGTTTGGGCAGGCCTTGATGCTATCAGGTTTTATTGATCATGTTATGTATTTATTTATTTATTTACACTCTGTAGCTTGACTGTAAACCTTCGTTTTACTGATATGTTACATGTTTTGTAATTTAATTGATGAAAGTGTAAATGTCCTGTTTTACCTGAGGGGTCTACGTGCACCAGTAGATCTTCTTTATTTATTTATCTGGTTTGTACAATGCTATATACTGTATACGCTGCCGTTCTTTATTATATTCTGTAAGTGCCTTTGGCATGGGAAAGGCGCTATATAAATAAAATGTATTATTATTATTACCAGCTTGGGCAGTGTTATATAGTAGTAGTAGTAGTAGTAGAGCTTTATTGTCATCCTAACAATATACTTACAGTACACAGTGGGACGAAATATCGACCTCCAGAGTCAAAAGGTGCAGTACACAAGATATATATATATATATATATATATATATATATATATAACTAAAAAACATATACAGTATTAAGTAGTATTTTGTAATCCAGAGAGTGTGTGGAGTAGAGAGTCCAGTGTGGAGGAGGGCAGCATGGTGTTCAGGAGCCGGACTGCTTGGGGAAAGAAACTATTGCACAATCTTGCAGACCTGCTCCTGATGCTGCAGAGTCGTCTTCCAGATGGAAGAGGAGTAAACAGTTGGTGGGAGGGGTGGTGGGGGTCAGCCATGATGCTAGTGATGCTCACAAAGTGGGACTCGTGTGTTTATCACGTCTGGTTCTTTTTATATTTTATTGAAATATGACAGGGTGCCTTGGGAGGAGTTGTGGTACTGTGTGAGGAAATCGGGAGTGGCAGAGAAGTACGTAAGAGTGGTACAGGATATGTACGAGAGAAGTGTGACCGTGGTGAGGTCTGCGGTAGGAGCAGCGGAGGTGGGATAACATCAGGGATTGGCTCTGATTTGCAATGGTGATGGACAGATTGACAGACGAGATTAGACAGGAGTCCCCGTGGACTACGATGTTTGCTGATGACATTGTGATCTGTAGCGATAGTAGGGAGCAGGTTGAGGAGACCCTGGAGAGGTGGAGATCTGCTCTAGAGAGGAGAGGAATGAAGGTCAGTAGGACCAACAAGACAGAATACATGTGTGTGAATGAGAGGAAGGTCAGCGGAATGGTGAGGATGAGGGAGTAGAGTTGATAAAGGTGGATGAGTTTAAATACTTGGGATCAACAATACAGAGTAACGGGGATTGTGGAAGAGAAGTGAAGAAGAGAGTGCAGGCAGGGTGGGATGGGTGGAGAAGAGTGTCAGGAGTGATTTGTGATATCAGCAAGAGTGAAAGGCAAGGTCTACAGAACCAAGATCATGAAGGAATGATGCCATGTAGCTCCGCTCTGTAGACGGTCGTAATGAATGGAATGAACGCCGTGTTAAAGAAGAAGAAAAAAAAGAAAGCTATTTCAAATCTAATGCTAATTTGGACCAGTCAAATGCCATGAAATGTAAACTGTGAACCTGGGGGATGGGGCAGGAGGGAGGGGTCAGTGGGCGTGGTCTTTGGAACAGAAAAGCAGCCTGTCAACTGGGCTGAAGAAGAGCAGAAATTAGCCAACTGATCAAAGGTTTAATATAATGTCTGTAATATCAGTTTATCTTATATGTTATCTATGGCAATCTAAGTTATATAGTGTCTTTAAGATCTAAGAGCTGGCAAAGGTGGACGAGTTTAAATATTTGGGATCAACAGTACAGAGTAACGGGGATTGTGGAAGAGAAGTGAAGAAGAGAGTGCAGGCAGGCTGGAATGGGTGGAGAAGAGTGTCAGGAGTGATTTGTGACAGACGGGTATCAGCAAGAGTGAAAGGGAAGGTCTACAGGACGGTAGTGAGACCAGCTATGTTATATGGGTTGGAGACGGTGGCACTGACCAGAAAGCAGGAGACAGAGCTGGAGGTGGCAGAGTTAAAAGATGCTAAGATCTGCATTGGGTGTGACGAGGATGGACAGGATTAGAAATGAGGACATTAGAGAGTCAGCTCAAGTTGGACGGTTGGGAGACAAAGTCAGAGAGGCGAGATTGTGTTGGTTTGGACATGTGCAGAGGAGAGATGCTGAGTATATTGGGAGAAGGGTACTAAGGAGAGAGCTGCCAGGGAAGAGGAGAAGAGGAAGGCCTAAGAGAAGGTTTATGGATGTGGTGAGAGAGGACATGCAGGTGATGGGTGTGACAGAACAAGACGGAGAGGACAGAAAGATATGGAAGATGATGATCCGCTGTGGCTACCCCTAACAGGAGCAGCCGAAAGAAGAAGAAGATTGAAAATAGACTTTGTATCGTCTCCCCTAAACTAAGACGGATGCTCATTTCTTCCACGATGAGCACTGTATCCGACTTCCAAGATTAATTTGGATGCCCCAGTGTGTCGTTCCCCTTTAAATGTGTAATAATTTGAGTGCCTGATATGTTAACATTTGAATCGTCTGTATGCACGCTGGCACAAGTGACCTAGTTTTAAGACCACCCCATGCGATTGGCTCTTCTCCTGATAAATCACCCTAAAGATGTTCCTTCCTTCTGTATGTTAAAACATTTATTGAAAGATTTGCTCTGGAAGAGAATACAGTACATGGTGACCTACTTTACTTTCCTTTTTTTTTATTATTTTAAATCAGTATTTAATGCTGAGCTCCAGCCCCCGTAATCCTGAATTGGCAGTAAGTGGGTTTGAGAACATCAAGTTTTTGTTTGTGCTCAGCACTGCACTGAAGTCATTTGAGTGTCCATAAAAGAGGTGGTTCACAATTGCATAGATTGAAGCCCCTTGAGATCCAGGGTGGTCCGGGCTCTGTGTATACTGTGGAAACATTTTACTTGCTAAAGCAGCCCTTGCTTTATTTCTTATGAAAAAATATGCACATGAAATACACCTGCAGTCATTTGAACTGTATTAGCGTTTTAACACAATTGTGAGCTGCTGCTGCTGCTGCTGCTGCTTGCAAATGCACTGAGTGTTTAGATTGAACTAATGAATGTTCTCGTCGCTGCAGGGTTTGACCTTTTCATGCTTGTTGGCTCCCATTTAATTTCCCTCTCTTGCTCTCTAAATAGATGTAACCATCCCAAGGTGGTCGAGGACTGTGACCGATTTCAATGACATGGAAAAAGCCGCTCTACGTGGAGGTAACCTCGGATATTTATATCTCTGTTCGTTTCCTAAATCCAATATTCGCTTGATAAGCCTGAGATGTTTTCTAACAGCAGCCTGCCCTCTGGCTGAGTAAAGGGAACAGGCTAATGAAATGAATAATGAAAGCAAACAGCAAGCAGAACTGGCATCATATCAACACTCATCAAGGACGGTTGTAGTGACATTGGGAGAGCTTCAGAGAAGTAGCTCCTTATTCTCTGAAGTGACACAAATCTGGATAGGCAGTGTCTGCATGTTGTATAGGAGAATTGAGACTTTTAATTACTGCCACTGACAATTAACCACCCTGAGGGGGCTTCTGCCATGATATAGAGTCTTCAACAAGACAAAAGGCCTCCAAAAACAAGCAAGGGAGCAGGCCGTAATCCTAACTGTGATCGTGTTTAGCAAGTGTCTCAGAATTACTCTTAGGAGTTGCACTAAAAGTCTGACTAGGATATCAATTTGTTCATGAGAAGTAGCTATTGTGATGAAATAATAAACCTGAAGGCTCAAAAAGAGTTGGGGAATGACCCCGTATATTGTCCGACGGACAAAGGTGAAAAAAAAAAAAAAACGGTCAAAATGAATCCAAATTGATCATACAAGACCAGGGGCCTCATGTATAACGCCGTGCGTAGAACTCACACTATAACATGGCGTAAGCACAAAAGCGGGATTGTGCGTACGCACAGAAAAATCCAGATGCAGGAATCTGTGCGCACGCATACTTTCACGTTCTTCCACTACATAAATCCCGATTTGCGTGAAAAGTAACGCACGTGCACGCGCCTTCTGTCCCGCCCCAACTCCTCCCAGAATTACGCCTCTTTGAATATGCAAATCAATATAAATAGCCTTCTGTGAAAAGACAATGGGAAAAGCACAGGGGAAATATAAGAATTTCAGCGAATACCAAGTGGAGGCAAAGGAAAAACGTACTATTTGTTGGTGTAAACAGTGGTATAATCAACAAAAGGAAGTTGATCGAGTGACAGAGTGTCGGAGAAACTCGAAGGCTCAAGTTCACAAAGTCACACAGTGCCGAAATAAAAAAGAAATCACATATCAAAGTCGCCGTGAAAAGGCAAGTCGTAGCCCACCGTCTGAGTGTCATATGAAAGCTTATTAGGGTAGCGACAAAAAAATAGGCACACAGTGGGAAAAAAGCACGAAATGTCAACTTTAATCTCGTAGTTTATTTTGCCATTAAAGTAGAACATCATAAACTTCATCTTAAAATCGTTTAATTTACTAGTTTATCAAATCCCATTGTAACTAAAGTAGGATGTTAAAGTCTTTGTTCTGTATTTGATCTTCTTTGTGCTCTGTGTGTGTGAATCACTACGTGCTTCTGTTCTTTCTCTTTCTCTGACAGGACACATAATCCATTACATTCAAGATATTACAGCTCTCTGAATAATTAAAATCCTGAGATGTATACGTGATATCATTTTCATGATGATAGGAATGAAAGCATGTTATTAAACATGGGAACACGGTGGCGCAGTGATTGTTCATGTCTCATGCAAGAGGCTTGCGGCGCCATGTGCGACCTTCGATTGAATAATTTATCACAGCAGTACTGTCTCTTTCAAACGTACTAACCTCCAATTCCTGTCCTTACTTTTCTTTCTCCAAAAACCCAATCGCCACACAATCAGCTATATAGACGTGAAGCCATCTGTAAGCTTAGAACGCCAATTCTTCAAAACTTTTAAGGAACATTGAAATATTTTTGTAGCACATGTTTAATTATGCTATCCGTCTATCTTTCCAGTGTCACGACAGCGCAAGAATACAACGCAATGCAGGAGCAATCCCTGAACTAGCTAGCACTGCGGCACCGTGTCCTCACATGTTTAATTATTAACAATACAGATTATTTAAATGAAGTTAAAGTTTTATCTGTATAATATAATCAACATACTTTGCTGCATTTCATCTTAAAAATGATATCGTTATCATATGTAAATACGTGCTTTATAATGTAGCTCAGGTTGTGCAATATTATAACTGTAGTGCAAGTTTACAGTGAGGTGATTGTACTTATAAGTAAACAGTTCTACAAGGAGCACTTGATGGACTGATTGAGTGCGTTTAGAGTTCTTGGGATAAAACATTTTATAAACCGCGAAGTCCGTACTGGGAAGTCTCTAAAGTGTTTTGCTGTGGCTGAGTCAGCGTCTGCTTCATGCTGTATACCAATAATTCTCTTTCCGATCAGCTGCTGCTGTGATTCCCCACTCAGATACAGTGATATAAATACTCCGCTGTGAGAGTAATATGGAAAAAGATGATCTGCTGTGGCAAACCTTAACGGGAGCACCTGAAAGAAGAAGAAGATGCAGTGAGAGTTACAACGCTAAAGCAGTTATGGTATTTGGAATACTATGGCTATTCCCTGGCCCATTATATTGCTGCAGGTGAATTACAATCATATGCATTACACTAATAAACAATATGCAGTTAATTTCAGTGTATTTATAAAGCCACGTCAGGAATGTGGAGCTAAGAAAGAAAGGGTGACCACACAGGAACAGTAGCACTGCTTTGACGCTGGGTGCTGCCAGTTTGCAAAACCGAGCAGAGAAATTGCGTACGCCAAGGTATGAGTTACCGTGGAAATGTGCGTGGCTTTACGCCAAGTTTAGGTTTTATACATCGCGATTTGAGCGAGGAAACGGGAGTACGCAACATTTCTGTGCATACGCACCGTTTATACATGAGGCCCCAGGAATGTTTGGTTCAATGCGTTTATATAGAAAATCATCTGTGGTGGCTGGAAGTGACGTCACAGAAGTTGCCTGTGGTGTTGTTGCAGCCATTTTGGGGACCCGGAAGTGAGGTAAGAAAGTTATTTTTCTTCTTTATTTCTGTTGGCAAAGAGAATGAGATATCGGTGCCCATAACCAACCCTCTACCTCATGAAGTACCACTCACCTTTGGACTTCCTAATCGCGTGTGTGTCACACTAGGAAGGGGGGGGAAGAAGTAGCTATGCCTAGAGGGGCCTGGGTGGTCTCGTGGCCTCGGAACCCCTGCAGATTTTGTTTTTTTTCCTCCAGCCGTCTGGAGTTTATTTTTGTTTTTCTGTCCTCCCTGACCATCGGACCTTACCTTTATTCTATGTTAATTAGTGTTGCCTAATTTTATTTCTGTATTTTGTCTTTCTTCTCTTCCTTCATCCTGTAAGGCACTTTGAGATTCATCTTTTGTAAGAAAATGTGCTATAGAAATAAATAGTTGTTGTTGTTGTCACCAATTTTAATGCAATCCGGACCATAAAATGGCACCCACAATGGCTTATTGTAGTTTCCTTGGATATCATGAGGATTGTTTTTCTATTTTTCGGATATTAAAGCTAAGGCTTCACAGCAAAGATAGAAGTATTCAAAGCCACGTGATTTTCTTTTCAAATAAAAGGTTTATGCCACTCTCATCGAGTACTCTAGAGTCATGTGTTGAACCAACGTCACCAAGAATAATACTGTTAATGAGCCCCGAGATGGAAAGACTGAGACACGCATCGAATGAGAGTTAAATCCGATAACAGGTCTGTCTGTTTAACAAGGAATCATCCTCAGCAGTACTTTTGGAAAAATCACCGTCCCACGGTTTACGCTGGGGGGAAACACCTCATAGAATAACAATTACTGAAACTAGCCACGGCTATTCCTGCGCTGTTTCTGAAGTCGCGTTCGCTCTCCCAGTGTTCCCAGTCATCTTCCAGTGTCACGTGCTGTGTCTTTCTCTGTGATTTCCCCCACATACCCTTATATTCTGCAAGGGAACTGATCTGATGTTCTTATTAACCTGGCTTTTGGCTCCGGGGCGATCACGCCTGAAATTACCAAGCGTTACAGTTTGTGGCTGTGTATTGGAACCTCCAACTCCTGCTACCTCCTCCTGCTATGCTTTCTGCTGCTTTGCTATCGCCGCTCACCTACTCTACCACACCCGCCTGTCCTACCGGTTCCACTGTGCTGTGCTGCTTCTCCAGTGCTATTCAGATAAGTATTACTCAGCATCATGCTAAAATACTCTCATGACAAACTCCTTCTTATTAAACAGTTTGTCCAGAGCAAATGGTCTGACTGCAACATCCTAAAGGACGCCGGTATTTTGCAGCGCCCGAAATATATACATCACAGGTCAGGTCGCCGCCACCGCCGGGCTGCGAATGAAAAGACCACCGGCAGCATTTGCTCAGGAATACGCCGTCCTTCTCATGACCCTGGAAATAGAAGTGTCAGTGTGCCAAATTTGCATTATGTGGGAATAAACCCTGATTGCGGCTCTGTGCAGAAAGAAGCCTTATTAACTAACATTGCACTGTTTAACTCGAGGTCTCTTAATGGCAAAGCATTGGTGCTGTCAGAACTCATCACTGACACCAAACTTGATATTCTGTGTTTAACGGAGACTTGGCAAAAACCGAACGAATTTGCGTCTCTCACAGAGTCGACTCCAATTGGTTTCACTTTCCACTCAGAGCCTCGCAGCTCAAGACATGGCGGCGGGCTGGCAGTAATATTGTCAGAGAAGACATAAACGTTAAACGAATCCCGATTGACTGCCCATTGTCTTTTGAGTGCCTGGCTCTTAAACTAATAACGGAATCAGGTCCTGTCTCACTCATTGTTCTTTATAGTCCCCCAAAATACAATGCATCCTTCTTATCCGATCTGATTGAATTTTTGACCCACCTAAGCTCTTACTCTCAGAGAATTATCCTTCTTGGTGATTTCAACATCCATATTGACATCCCCACATCTAAACTGAGAAATGAATTCCTGTCCTTACTGGACTGCTTTGACTTGACACAACATGTTGATTTTCCCACCCATTCTGGCGGTCATATATTGGACCTGATCTGCACTTCTGGACTATCTGTTGCCAACATTTACAGCACTGATTTGGGACTCTCTGACCATGAAGCAGTATTTTTCGCTGTCTCACTGCCTTTCCGTCCTCTTACCTGTAAACGACAAATTTCTTACAGAAACCTTAAAAATATCTGTCCCTCTATCCTTTCTGGATCCATTTCTGATCTTTTACTGTCTTCACCTATTCCACCAACACTAGATAGTTTTGTTCACCACTATAACTCAGCCCTTCACTCAGCATTAGATAAAACAGCTCCTTTAAAACATAAGGAGGTTTCCTTTAAACGTTCAGCTCCTTGGTATAACTCAGAATTGCGATCTATGAAAGCAGCTGGCCGACGCCTTGAGTGAATGTCACGTAAGACTGGCCTCACCGTGCACATCCAGGCTTTCTCTGACCACCAAAGAGCTTACAGAGAAGCACTAACATCTGCCAAGAACACCCATTACGGCAGAATAATAGAAAGTGGCCATGATAACCCAAGGGTTCTGTTCTGTGTAGTTAATAAACTACTCGAACCCACATCTGGTCCAACTACCTCTTCTACTGAAGTCTGTGAGGAATTCCTCCACTTTTTCCGTAACAAAATTAAAGATCTAAATAATTCAACTAATCATTAATACATCATCTGTTTATATCTCTCCCTGTTTTCCCACTCCATCCAGCTCCTTCTCTAAGTTCTCACCAGTCACCTCTGCGTTTGTTAATAACCTGCTTTGTAAGATGAGGCCGACTACTTGTGTACTGGACCCCATCCCCACCACACTACTTAAATCCTGCCTTCATGCCATAATCCCGACTGTTACAACAATAATAAACTCATCCCTTGACACTGGCTCTGTGCCACTCACTTTTAAAATTGCTTCTGTAACCCCAATGTTAAAAAAGTCAGGTCTTGATGCTGACAATCTTAACAATTTCCGGCCTATTTCCCACTTACCTTTCCTGTCAAAAGTTCTTGAGCGTGTTGTAGCTTCCCAACTCACCAATTACCTAACCTCTAATAATTTGATGGAACCCTTTCAGTCTGGTTTCAGGGCGCGGCACAGCTGTGAAACTGCTCTGCTACGGGTAACCAATGATTTGCTTATGGCAGCAGACTCTGGACAAACCAGCATATTAATTCTGTTAGCCATCAGTGCAGCATTTGACACTGTCAGACATGACATCCTACTGTCCAGAATGGAGAACATGCTGGGTATCTCTGGCACTGCCCTCCAGTGGTTCAAGTCCTATCTGACTGGTAGGCAAGAGTTTGTTAGTCTTGGCAACAGCAGATCCAGCTCAGCGCCAGTCACACAAGGAGTCCCTCAGGGCTCTGTCCTCGGTCCTCTGCTTTTCTGTATTTATATGCTTCCCCTTGGCCATATTATCCGTAGTTATGGACTGGGTTATCATTTTTATGCAGATGATACTCAGCTCTACTTCAATGCTAAAAGTGGAACTTCATCAGAGCTTTCTCAGCTGACAACCTGCCTTAGTGAAATTAAAACCTGGATGGAGCAGAACTCTTTAAAATTAAATTGCAATAAAACTGAACTCCTGCAAATTGGGACTAAAATGCAACTTAATAAAATGAGCTCCTTCCCAGTCCATCTTGGCAGTGATCTCATCAGACCTGCCTCTACTGTAAAAAATCTTGGTGTCATTTTTGATTCCTCCCTCTCTTATTCCGCCCACATAAATCACATTAAGAAACGTTCTTACTTTCACCTCCGTAATATATTCCGTGTTCGCTCCTTCCTCTCCTTCTCTAACGCTGAGAAAATTGTCCATGCTTTTATCACATCCCGCATCGATTATTGTAATTTCCTACTGGCAGGTGCCCCTTCTAATCTTATATCACAGCTCCAGCTTATTCAAAACTCGGCTGCAAGAGTCCTTACACGGACCAGCAGCAGCGAGCACATCACACCCATCCTGCTCCGTCTTCACTGGCTCCCTGTGTCTTACAGAATCGAATATAAAATCCTACTAATAACCTACAAAGTCTTAAATGACCTCGCACCAAACTACATCAGTGACCTTCTCCATCATTATGTGCCTGCCCGCCCACTAAGGTCATCTGATTCTGGTAATCTTGTTGTGCCCCTCACTAATCTACACTCCATAGGTGACAGCAGGGCCTTCAGCTGTATAGCGCCCAGACTCTGGAATGACCTACCGAAATTAATCAGGTCCGCTGACTCCGTGAATTCTTTTAAAAAACAACTCAAAACTCATCTGTTCAGGAAGGCTTTTAGCTCTACTTGACTTTATTACCCTTCTCTCAGTTTACTTCTCTGTCAAGATGCCAATGTAACCTGTGTGTGTGTGTGCGAGACCATCAATTATGGTGTCTGTTTTTTTTTTCAGAATTTACTGTCTTAATCTTCTTTATTTATTTATCTGGTTTGTACAATGCTATATACTGTATATTCTGCCGTTCTTTATTATATTCTGTAAGTGCCTTGAGCATGGGAAAGGCGCTATATAAATAAAATGTATTATTATTATTATTAAGGTTCTGTTTCACCTTCACCTTCTGGATTCATAACTGCCTGACTGGATGGCTGCAGCCTGTCAGGCTGGGGAACTGTGTCTCCGGGACGTTGGTGTGCAATGTTGGGGCCTCACAAGGGACTGCTCTGCCCCCATTACTCTTCACATTAAACACAGCAGACTTTAAATATAAGTCATATTCAGAAATACTCTGATGATTCAGCTTTCTAATGTGTGTAAGGAATGGGCAGGAAGGGGAATATGGGGATCTGATGGGAGCTTTCAGTGAGTGGAGCAGTAAGAACACAACGAAGACCACGGAGATGATTGTGGATTTCCACTGGTCTACGCTCCCCCTTCAGCCTGTTCACATCTGAGGGGATGATATTGAGGTGGTGCAGACTTATAAATATCTAGGAGTCCATCTTGATGACAGACTGGAGTGGTTGGTGAACACAGATGTTCTCTACAGGAAGGGGCAGAGAAGGCTGTTTTTTTCTCTGAAGACTCAGATCATTCAACATATGTAACAAAATGTTCTCTTTGTTCTATCAGACACTCGTTGCCAGTGACCTCTTTTTTTGCTACTGTTTGTTGGGGAGGCAGAATGACAGCTAAGAACACGAAGAGGCTGGACAAGCTGATGAAGAAGGCCGTCTCAGTGCTGGGCAGGACTGAGGACTCACTGAGAATTGTGGTAGAAACTTACAGGGAAGAAGGTAAATGCTTACTTGACAATAGAAGTCACCCTCTTCACAACATTTTGGAGAAGTAAACGTGGTAGTTGTCTTTTCTCACTGTGCTGTAGAAGAGATCACTTTAGAAGATCATTTGATCCTTCTGCTGTCAGATTTTATAACAATTGTCGACACGTGTGACTCATGACCTGGTCACCACTCGACCTTCCAACACTGTAACAACTGATCTATTTTTAATTTTTTCTATCTATCTATCTATCTATCTATCTATCTATCTATCTATCTATCTATCTATCTATCTATCTATCTATCTATCTATCTATCTATCTATCTATCCTGCCGACTATACCAAATATCTAACTATCCTGCCGACTATACCAAATATCTAACTATCCTGCCGACTATACCAAATATCTAACTATCCTGCCGACTATACCAAATATCTATCTATTATATAGCGCTTTTCATATCTATCTATCTAATTATCCTGCCGACTATACCAAATATCTATCTAATTATCCTGCCGACTATACCAAATAGCTATCTAATTATTCTGCCAACTATACCAAATAGCTATCTAATTATCCTGCCGACTATACCAAATATTTATCTATCTATCCTGCTGGCTATACCAAATATCTATCTATCTAACTATCCTGCCGCCTATACCAAATATCTATCTATCTAACTATCCTGCCGACTATACCAAATATCTATATCTATTATATAGCACTTTTCATATCTATTATATAGCGCTTTTCATATCTATATATTTATCCTGCCGACTATACCAAATATCTGTCTATCCTGCTGACTATACCAAATATCTATCTATCCTCCTGACTATACCAAATATCTATCTATCTAACTATCCTGCCGACTATACCAAATATCCATCTATCTATCTATTATATAGCGCTTTTCATATCTATCTATCTATATCTATCTATTATATAGCACTTTTCATATCTATCTATTTATCTACCCTGCCGACTATGCCAAATATCTATCTATCTATCTAATTATCCGGCCGACTATACCAAATATCTATCCATCTAACTATCCTGCCGACTATACCAATTATCTATTATATAGCGCTTTTCATATCTATCTATCTATTATATAATGCTTTTCATATCTATTATATAGCGCTTTTCATATCTATCTATCTATTTATCTATCCTGCCAACTATACCAAATATCTATCTATCCTGCCGACTATACCAAATATCTATCTATCTACGTATGTTCTTATAATAATGTTTAACAATTTTTACTGATGTGTTTCAGCTACTGGACGATGATTAAACTCTGTCTGTCTGTCTATCCACTGCCCTAGGCATCTTTGCTGGCATTGTTGAATCTTCCCAGGTCTGTGCAGTGTAATGTGAAAGCTCCAGTGGTTTGTAGAAGGCAGAGCTCAGTGTACTGGTGTGACATTTCACTCTCATCACCTATTCAGCCCTGTTTATCTTCAGGGTGATATGCCGACTACCAAATTACAGTTTACAGTCATGACCATCTGGATGTTGATACCATGATATTGATTGCGATTCATATACGTGTACTCATCCACACTTGGGGTCGTGATCTTTATGTGGAGGCTGTCAATCACACCAACACCACCAGGAAAACCAGTGAATTGCATGAATGCAACTTGCTTTAACATTACCTAACGTGGAGAGGTAGGGAAATGCAGACATCTGCGTATTACCTCAAACGTTGTAAGGGCATTCAAACTTTGTTGCAAAATTTGAGAAATGATTGGTTGTGACCTACATAAATCATTGCTACTACAAAGATGGATTTTCCCGGTGATCTAAAACGTTGCGTTACCAACACTTTAAATTTCGGCTGACAGTCAGAGGCGTAGCTAGGTGGGGGGTCAAGGGGGGACATCTGTCCCCGGGCACAGCATCCAGGGGGCGCCGAATTGATGTTGCCCATTGCATTTTGGCAAACAGGAGGGGGCGCAAAATCTTCAGTTGTCCCCGGGCACTGAAAACCTTAGCTACGCCTCTGCTGACGGTGTATGGCTTTTTAGCATGAATGGAGCAATCACATGTTGTACAAAGTTTGTTACGAATAATATTCCAACTCTGTCAAATTACTATTTTCTTACAGAAACCTATTTCTGATTTTGTTCAGATATCTTGTTTCCAAAACATTCAGCCTTTTCGTGCGATGTGCTTGCCAATCTCTGCCTGAACTCCATCTCCTGGCAGGTCCTACAAACTCTGGAGAGCTCACAGGCTCTTCTAAATCCTGATGAAGTGAGGAGTAAAACTAATTAAAATGCCGTACCTCCTGCTTCTGAGAGCTGCACAAAATGTGCGTCACTCTGAGATTTTTAAGCAAGTGAGGACTGTTTTCCTACTCTTGAGATGTTTGATAAGTACGGGCGCTGGTGTACCCTGCAGAGACTCGCCTAAACTCAGCCAGGCCTCTAATACTACCTGCTGGCTTCGGCTGGAGTAGGCCATAAAAATGGGTGAAGGCGAATCAAGTATAAATATACAAAAATATAACACAAGCTCCACAAGAGGAATAATGTAATTAAAATTGGAAAGTTCAAAGCAAATATTAGCATAAGGAGCTGCCTGCGGAGGCAATTCAAAGCCAAGAAGTCCCAATATGTGATCCAAGAGAAGAGCCAAGACTTGTAAATCCATAAAGACAACACACCACAATACTCGCTTGACCCCACAATAAGCAAACTTATATAGCCAGAGGGCAGGCTCAGGAGTGGTGATATCAGGGTGGTCCGACCTCCTGGAGCTCCCCCCACAAACAATATAGAAAATGTGTCAAAATATGACAATCAAAAACCACAGTAAAATACATAACCGTCCATAATTCCCTAACCGTTGTTTCACCTGCCAGTCCTGTTAATGTGCATATTCTGCACAGCTTGGGTCTCAGAGTGGTCTTAACTTGGGAATTCAAGTTGCCCTGCTGCTCTGGTCATTACAGATCTGCTACAGCTAAAGACATTCCTTCTGCCACTTAATGAAGAAAATAAAATCTGAAGCAGTACGGACCAAAATGTTTATCATCATTAAAGGTATAATTCATGAAGCACAGTATGACATGTACAGGTCAGGTCAGGTTGGGGAGCGTTCACGCAGTGCAGTCCCACCCTCTGGAAATGACCCTCTATCTGCTGCAGCCAGGTGTTAAGTGGGCATCCCTTTGGCCTGGTCTAGCAATGAGGGTCCTGTGAGCCGGATCACCCTCAGGGAATCACGCTACATGGCTGTAGTGCCGTAACTGACGCTACCTCTCAGTACGGGTCATGTACCTCATTCGGGACTCCATGAGCAACACAAAGTCAAACCAGTGGAGACCAAGGATTCTCTGAAGAGACACAGCACTGAGGGAGTCCAGTCTTCATCTCAGGTCACTGGATAGCGTCCATGTCTCGCAAACAGGGAGTACCAGGGGCCTCATGTATAACGGCGTGTGTAGAATTCACACTATAACATGACGTAAGCAGAAAAGTCAAAATGTGCGTACGCACAGAAAAATTCAGATGCAGGAATCTGTGCGTTCGCCAACTTCCGCGTTCTTCCGCTACATAAATCCCAATCAGCGTGAAAAGTAACGCACGTGCACGCGCCTGCTGTCCCGCCCCAACTCCTCCCAGAATTACGCCTCTTTGAATATGCAAATCAATATAAATAGCCCTTAAGCCCAGCGTTCTGTGAAAAGGCAATGGCAAAAGTATGAGGGAAAATATAAGAATTTCAGTGAATACCAAATGGAGGCAAAGAAAAAACGTACTGTTTGTTGGTTTAAACAGTTATATAATAAACAAAAGGAAGATGATCGAGTGACATAGCATGTCGGAGAAACTCGAAAGCTCAAGTTCACAAAGTCGCACAGTGTCCGAAATAAAAAAAGAAGTTGTCAGATATCAAAGTCGGCGTGAAAAGGCAAGTCGTAGCCCACCGTCTGAGTGTCACATGAAAGCTTATTAGGGTACAGTGGAAAAAAAAGGCACACGGTGTGAAAAAAGCACGAAATGTCAACTTTAATCTCGAAATTTCCACTTTAATCATGTAGTTTATTTTGCAACTAAAGTAGAACATCATAAACTTTATCTTAAAATCATTTAATTTACCAGTTTCTCAAATCCCATTGTAACTAAAGTAGCACGTTAAATGCTTTGTTGTGTATTTGATCTTCTATGTGCTCTGTGTGCCTGAATCACTACGTGCTCTTTCTCCGACAGGACACAGAATCCATTACGTTCGTAATATTACAGCTCTCTGAATAATTAAAATACTGAGATGTATACGTGATATCATTTTCATGATGATATGAGTTAAAGCATGTTATTAAACACTGGAACACGGTGGCGCAGTGCTTGTTCATATCTCACACGAGAGGTCTTGCTGCACCATGCGCGACCTTCAATGACATAATTTATTACAGAAGTACCGTCTCTTTCAAACGTACTAACCCCCAATTCCTGTCCTTACTTTTCTTTCTCCAAATACCCAATCGCCACACAATCAGCTCTGTAATAGACGTGAAGCCATCTGTAAGCTTAGAACGCTGTTCCTTCAAAACTTTTAAGGAACATTGAAATATCTTCGTAATGTTTAATTATTCTATCCATCTATCCTTCCAGTGTTGCGCCAGCCACAGTATGAATAAAGCGCAAGGCAGGAACAAACTGTGAACGAAGCTCAAGCTCGCTAGCGATGTGATCTAAGAAAGGATAACCACACAGGAACAGTAGCACTGCTTTGACGCTGGGTGCCGCCAGTCTGCAAAACTGAGTGGAGAAATTGCGTACGCCAGGGTATGAGCTACCGTGGAAAAGTGCGTGGCTTTACGCCAAGTGTAGGTTTTATACATCGCAATTTGAACGTGGAAACATTCGTATGCAACATTTCTGTGCATACGCACCATTTATACATGAGGCCCCAGGACTTTAAAGACTTGGACCTTCGTCCTTTTGCAGATTTGAGGACTGCCACACACCCCTTTCCAGCGAGCGCATGACCCCCCATGCTCTGCCAATCCATCTACTGACTTCATAGGACGAGTCACCAGACACATGAATGTCACTAATGAGGTAAGTAAACCTCTCGACGAGGTCGACACTCTCTCTGCAGACAGACACACTGCTGATGGCCATGCCTAAGAGGTCATTAAAGGCCTGATCTTTGGTTTTTATCAGGACCCTCACAAGCCCCAACACTCGGACTCCTCGCTCAGTCTCTCGAGACCCCCGATCAGAGCCTCCATTAACTTACTGAAGATCAATGAATCTCTCTTCACCAACAGCCACTGGACCCCACGACCCTACCCTACACCCGAGTCCATACAAGCATTGAACAGAACAGACCCCCTGACGAACCCCAGAATCAACTGGGAAGAACACAGTTAATTAGAAACTTTATTCTGGTGCAACTGCAGTACCATTGTGACTAAAGGGGTCAACCGCCTCCTGAAAAACACAAACCAAACCAGAAGACTCTGAAACAAAACTCGACCCCAAACTCAAAAGACAGGCCTTCTAGCCTGCATGGGACCCAAAATGGGACGCTGGCTTTTAAAAGTTCAAAATACTTTAAATGCACAAAAATGCCCTTTAAACCTCACAGCTTCTTTAGGTCAGATCTGACCCCGTTCCGTTTTTGTAATCGTTAAAGGCACTTTGAATTTTATCTGTTTAGGGTAAAACATTTCACAAATTTGAGGAAAGATTAGAAAAGTTTATAAAAAAAAAAAAAATTAAGTGTTGCATATTTGAACGGGCGTATAAGTCGGGGCCTGATTTTATAATCTAAGTTTTGGGTTAAACATCCCAGTAATCCAAAAACAGGCACATCCACCCATTTATCTTCTTAACCTGCTTATCGCAATCTCAAATGAGAAATCAAAAAGTATACGATATATATATATATATGTGTGTGTGTGTGTGTGTGTGTGTGTGTGTGTGTGTGTGTGTGTGTGTATGTATACCAGGTGACTCAAAATTATGTTAACATTTGAATGGCGGAAACAATTTATTCACAAAACATACTTCATACGTGCAAGATGATTTACAGGAATGTCTCAGCCTGTTTGCTATCAAGTTCAAAGCACAAAAACCAACGAGCACCATTTACGGCCCAGACACACATTTCACAGGGAATAGATGATACCACAGCCCATAATCTCTCCTTTAGGTCATTGATATCATGAATTTTCCTGCTATACATGCACTTCTTCACCATACCTCATAACCAGAAATCACAGGGTATGAAATCAGGGGAGTGTGGAGGCCATGGCAGTGGTCCACCACAACCTGTCCATCAACCTGGAAAGCTGTGGTAGAGATAAAAATAATCCATTAGTGTTAAAATAATTTTGACTCACCCTGTATGTATATGTATGTGTGTGTGTGTGTGTATGTATATATATATACACAGTACTGTGCAAAAGTTTTAGGCAGGTGTGAAAAAATGCTGTAAACAAAGAATGCTTTCATAAATGGAAGTGTTAATCATTTATTTTCATCAATCAACAAAATGCAGTGAATGAACAAAAGAGAAATCTAAATCAAATGAATATTTGGTGTGACCACCCTTTGCCTTCAAAACAGCATCAATCTAGGTACACTTGCACACAGTTTTTGAAGGAACTCGGCTGGTGGGTTGTTCCAAACATCTTGGAGAACTAACCACAGATCTTCTGTGGATGTAGGCTTCCTCACATCCTTCTGTCTCTTCATGTAATCCCAGACACACTCGATGATGTTGAGATCAGGGCTCTGTGGGGGCCATACCATCACTTCCAGGACTTCTTGTTCTTCTTTATGCTGAAGATAGTTCTTAATGACTTTGGCTGTATGTTTGGGGTCATTGTCCTGCTGCAGAATAAATTTGGGGCCAATCATACGCCTCCCTGATGGTATTGCATGACGGATAAGTATCTGCCTGTATTTCTCAGCATTGAGAACACCATTAAATCCTGACCAAATCTCCAACTCCATTTGCAGAAATGCAGCCTCAAACAATCAAGGAACCTCCACCATGCTTCACTGTTGCCTGCAGACACTCATTATTGTACCGCTCTCCAGCCCTTTGATGAACAAACTGTCTTCTGCTACAGCCAAATATTTCAAATTTTGACTCATCAGTCCAGGGAACCTGCTGCCATTTTTCTGCACCCCAGTTCCTATGTTTTCGTGCATACTTGAGTCGCTTGGCCTTGTTTCCACATCGGAGGTATGGCTTTTTGGCTGCAACTCTTCCATGAAGACCACTTCTGGCCAGACTTCTCCGGACAGTAGATGGGTGTACCTGGGTCCCACTGATTTCTGCCAGTTCTGAGCTGATGGCACTGCTGGACATCTTCTGATTTCGAAGGGTAATAAGCTTGATGTGTCTTTCATCTGCTGCACTAAGTTTCCTTGGCCGACCACTGCGTCTACGATCCTCAACGTTGCCTGTTTCTTTGTTCTTCTTCAAAAGAGCTTGAACAGCACATCTTGAAACCCCAGTCTGCTTTGAAATCTTTGTCTGGGAGAGACCTTGCTGATGCAGTAGAACTACCTTGTGTCTTGTTGCTGTGCTCAATCTTGCCATGACATGAAACTGTCTTCACAACCTCACCTTGGTAGCAGAGTTTGGCTGTTCCTCACCCAGTTTGAAGCCTCCTACACAGCTGTTTCTGTTTCAGTTAATGACTGTGTTTCAACCTACGTGTGACATTGATGATCATTAGCACCTGTTTGGTAGAATTGGTTGATCAGACACCTGACTAGAATCCTACAAAATCCCTGACTTTGTGGAAGTGGACCTATAAGAATTGATGCTGGTTTGAAGGCAAAAGGTAGGAACACCAAATATTGGTTTGATTTAGATTTTTCTTTTGATCGCTCACTTTGCATTTTATAAATTGATAACAATAAACAATCATTATTTATATTTCTGAAAGCATTCTTTGTTTACAGCATTTTGTCACACCTGCCTAAAACTTTTGCACAGTTATATGTATATATCTAATATATATACTGTATATATATATATATATATATATATATATATATATATATATATATATAGTTGATATAGTTTTTACTGTCAAATAATGCAAAGAGTACACGACACGTGTTTCACCCTAATTCTGGGCTCATCAGGTGTACTCACTCACTGCACCCCCTCTTGGGAATCGAACCTCAGACATCAGCATCAGAAGCGAAGCCTCTAATGTTGTGCCACGGCGTGTGGTTTGTTTATTTGACTGTAATTAACTAAATGTAACTGGTAATTACATTCATGGCATTCGTAGTCTAAATCACAATCTGATTGTAGTTGTGGTCACCTACCAGGTATATATATAATATAATATATATACAGTGTGTGTGTTGTGGAAGATGACCCGGACACAGACAGGCGGACACCGATGGTTCACCCACAACACATTTATTATACATATTTACAAGTGCAACACGTCCCTAAAGTCCCCAAAAGTCCAGGCCACCATCAAATGCCTCACTTCTTCAGGCCACCTCCTTGCCTCCTCCCAGACCTCGTCCTTCCTTCTCTCCCGACTCCAGCCCCTGAACGGAGGGAGGCGGCCCCTTTTATAATCACCCAGATGTGCTCCAGGCGCCTCCTGACAATCTTCCACTGGCACTCCCCAGTGTGGTGGAAGTGCTAAGGTCCAGGGCTCCGTAGGCATCGGGGTGCCCCCTGGTGGTGACCACGGGCCCTTACAGGGTTGAGCTTCCAAGCTCTGTACCCGCGGTCCCCATAGCCACCAGGGTGGTCGCCCCCACGTGGTCTGGGGAAGGCGTAAGCTCTCCTCCGGTTCTCTGGGGTGTCCCAGTCGGGTCGGCCCCCCCCCCAGCCACCTGTGACAGTGTTTATATAGTATACAGTATATATACATACACACATACTGTATATACTCACATATAAGTTGGGACTTGAAACCCAAAAATTAGGTTATAAAATCAGACCCCTGATTTATACGTCCGTTCAAAAATATGACACTTAATTTTTTTTTTCCATCTTCTTGCCTCCTCCAATCTCACACCAGTTTCTCAGATGCATTGAATTTTGTTGCAGCAGCGCAGTTACCAATTTCTTTCACCACTTCAATGGCTTTTAATTTAAAACCAGCTTCATGTTTTCTTCTGATCGAATGCTCCATCGTAGATAAGGGATGCTCTTATGATAAAGGTGTATGAGAGTGTGAGATACAAAAAACACAAATCAGTGCAAACGTCACTTCAGAATAGTTTGGGTATCACCGTGTGATCAGGTAGGGACAATACATAGAAAAACAAAAAGGCCACGTGCTCCGTGGTTACTCTCTCAGGTGGGCCAGATGTTGGGTTTCCTCCTTTTTAATGCTCTGCCAGGCCTTTACTGCAGCGGCTTTCAGTTGCTGTTTGTTTGTGGGCCTTTCTGTCTGAAGTTTAGTCTTCAACAAGTGAACTGCCTGCTCAGTTGGGTTAAGATCAGGTGACTGACTTGGCCATTCATGAATTTTCCACTTCTTTGCTTTAATAAACTCCTGGGTTGCTTTGGCTGTATGTTTTGGGTCATTGTCCATCTGTATCATGAATCAATTTGACTGCTGTATTTAGCTGGATTTGAGCAGACAGTATGTCTCTGAACATCTCAGAATTCATTCGTCTGCTTCTGTCCTGTGTCACATCATCAATGAACACTAGTGTCCCAGTGCCACTGGCAGCCATGCACGCCCAAGCCATCACACTGCCTCCCTTCACCGTGTTTTACAGATGATGTGCTATGCTTTGGATAATGAGCTGTTCCACGCCTTCTCCATACTTTTTTCTTGCCATCATTCTGGTAGAGGTTGATCTTGGTTTCATCTGTCCAAAGAATGTTTTTCCAGAACTCTGCTGGCTTTTTTAGATGTTCTTTAGCAAAGTCCTATCTCGCCTTTCTATTCTTGAGGCTTATGAGTGGCTTGCACCTTGCAGTGCACCCTCTGTATTTACTTTCATGCAGTCTTCTCTTTATGGTGGACTTGGATATCGATACGCCGACCCCCTGGAGAGTGTTGTTCACTTGGTTGGTTGTTGTGAAGGGGTTTCTCTTCACCATGGAAATGATTCTGTGATCATCCACCACTGTTGTCTTCCGTGGACGTCCAGGTCTTTTTGCGTTGCTGAGTTCACCAGTGCTTTCTTTCTTTCTCAGGATGTACCAAACTGTAGATTTTGCCACTCGTAATATTGGAGCAATTTCTCCGATGGGTTTTTTCTGTTTTCGCAGCTTAAGGATGGCTTCTTTCACCTGCATGGAGAGCTCCTTTGACCGCATGTTGTCTGTTCACAGCAAAATCTTCCACATGCAAGCACCACACCTCAAATCAACTCCAGGCCTTTTATCTGCTTAATTGATAATGACATAACGATGGACTTGACCACACCTGCCCATGAAATAGCCTTTGAGTCAATTGTCCAATTACTTTTGAGCCCCTGAAATGAAGGGATTGTGTTCAAATGCTTTAGTTGCCTCACATTTTTATGCAATCGTTTTGTTCTCCCCACTGAATTAAAGCTGAAAGTCTGCACTTCAACTGCATCTGACTTGTTTCATTTAAAATTCATTGTGGTAATGTACAGAACCAAAATTAGAAAAAAGTTGTCTCTGTCCAAATATTTATGGACCTAACTGTATGTGTGTATATATATATATATATAAAACAAGAAAGTCCAAAATGAGAAAAATCTGCAAAACAAAGTAGTAGTGAAAAACAAAACGCCAGTCAGAAGGGCCTGACCGTTGGTTTGGGCCTTTATAGGATGGGGGGGCCCTCTAAGTGTGCATTAAGGTGCAACTCAGTTTAAGGAGAAAAGGGCACATGACTTTATATATAAACACAACAAATAAAACAGTATCCATCATATAATATTTAACAAAACCTAAGAACATAATTTATAATAAACATTTACATCAGCCAGTGATCAATGCTTGGCTAAGCCATAAGAAAAGTGGAGCAAAGAATCTTTAAGAGTTACAGTACGGACTTTCCACTTGCCACACTTGTCACTGGTGTTCCCAAACAGACTTTGGTTGCTTCAGAGAATAAAGGAGGTCTCCATTGCTTGTCCTTCCACCCTGACAGGGGATCGGTGTCGTGCTGCAGGGTCCGATATTGTTGGTCAAATGGCACCAACGCTGAGCTGTTGAAGGTTTTTGTCATCTTGCCAATCCCGGCACAACCAGACTCCTGCTGTGACTTTTAGCTTTATTTGCAGGAGATTCTGTTGTCGCGTGTCCACTTCCTTCATTGTTAATTACGGCTGGTCCCCTTCCAGCTCATTGAAGAAGTGCTGGGTGCCCCCTGAGAAGTGGCAGAATGAAAAGCAGTTGTCCTCTGTGTACCTGCGTGCCTTTGAGATGTCATCGTGAGTGACAAGAGATCAAGTGTTGCTTATTCCACAAAGAGATTCTAAAGTGGCCTGCACACATTTGTTAGGACCCCTAGAGAAGACCCTAAATAATCAGACTTGAGTGATTTTTCAGACTCGCTGTTTTCTTGAATTCGTATCCCACACGTCTCCAATCAGGCAATCAGTCAATTTAAATGGAGAGAAGTCGTCCCTCAGCTGTTTGGTGTCATCGTGTGTCACACACTGAACTTGGACCAGAGAAACCAAAGGAAGGAGTTGTCTGAGTAGATCAGAAAGAAAATGACAGGCAAGAACATTAAGGGAAAAGGCTAGAAGACCACCATCTCCAAGCAGCCTGATGTTCCTGTGACAACACTTGGCAGATATTATGAAGAAGTTGAAGGTCCATGGGACTACAGCCGACCTCCACAAGATGAAAATCAACTCCAGAATGTGCAGTGAGAATGGTAGACATAAAGCCAAGGACAACTTCTAAAGTGATACAAGAAGATCTCCAAGGTCGGTCGAGGTCCATCAGTGTTTGATCGCCTCATCATGTTTTTTGAGTGAAAGTGGGCTCAATGGAAGAAGACCCAGGATGACTTTACAGTTGAAAGACAAACATAAAAAAGCCAGACTGGACTTTGCTCCACTGCATGTTGACAGGCCACTGTGCTTCTAGGAGAAGGTCCTTTGGGCAGATGAGACAAAATTGGAGCTTTATGGAAAGTCACCTCAGTCCACATATGAAAAAAATATGAAACTTTAAAAGAAAAGAACACCAGAGCAACTGTGAGACATGGAGGAGGATCACTTATGTTGGGGGCTTCTTTGCTGCATCAGGCAGGGGCGCCTTGAGTCTGTGCAGGGAACAATGAGATCTCAAGACCACCAAGACAATCTGGAGAGAAGCATCCTGCCCAGTGTCAGTGTGCTCTGTCTCAGTTGCAGGTCATGGACCCACCAGCAGGATAAGGAGCCAAAACACACAGCAAAAAGCACCCAAGAATGAAGAAGAACACAACATTGGAGTTATTTGAAGTGGCCTTCTAGGAGCTCTGATTTGAATCTTATGGAACTTCAATGGAAAGACCTGAAATACGCAGTCTGGAGAAGACTACCGTCAAACCTGAGCCAGCTGGAGCAGTTTGCTGAGGACGAGTGGGCCAAACAACCTGTGGACAGGTGCAGACGTCTCACGGAGAGCTCCAGGAATCGCTTGTGTGCAGTGACGGCACAACCAAATATCAGATTAAGGGTCCAATCATTTTGTCCAATTCCGTGTTCATTTGTGTTCTTATTTAAAATATTCTCTTGAACCAGAATTCTGACCAAAGTCTGATCTTCATGAAGTAAAGAAAACTCAATGATGGCTGCCAATGACTTTGGTCAGTTTCAGTTTCAGAGACAATTGTGTGTTCATGGAGGGGCTCTCAACACAATTGTCCAGTTCTGTCCACGGCTCGTGAGACTTGTTGTTTTGCTTCAGCTAATGTGATTTCTGAAGTGGAACCTTTTATTTCAAAACGTGGATCGAGGGCAGTTGAAATGACGTGGAGTGGATTTGCTGCGACAGCCTGGAATCTTTCACATACAGACTTCAAATGTCCCTACCCTATTTGTTTGACTCCATCACTGCTTGTACTGCACAACTTTCTTCTTCTTTTGCTGCTCCCATTTAGGGGTCGCCACAGCAGATCATCCGTCTCCATCTCTCCCTGTCTTTGACATCATTTTCTGCCTTCATGTCCTCCCTCAGCACATCCGTAAACCTCCTCTTTGGCCTTCCTCTTTTCCTCTTTCCTCACTGTTCGCTTCCCGATGTTCCCCTCATTTCTCCTCTGAATGTGCCCAAACCTTCTCAATCTCACCTCTCTCACTGTCCTACCTGTGTTGTTCCTCCGGTACACTCACTCCTAAACCTGTCTACTCTCGTTACTCTGAGCGAAAATCGTAGGATTTTCAACTCGGCCACTTCCAGGTCGGCCTCCTGCTTTTTTGTCTCCAGACCACACAGCATGGTTGGACTCACTACCATCTTATAGACCTTCCCTTTCATTCTTGCAGGTGTTCTTTGATCACAAATCACTCCTGCCACTCTTCACCACCCAGTCCAACCTGCCTGCCCTCTCTTCTTCACTTGCCCGTTGCTTTGGACTGTTGAACCCAAGTATTTAAATTCATCAGCCTTCACCCCCTCAACTCCTTGCTGTCCACCATCTTCCCCTGTCATGTCCTCGTTGTACTCTTACTGACTCTCATTCCCCTTCTCTCCAGTGCGTACCTCCACCTCTCCAGGTTCACCTCAACGTGCTCTCTACTCTCACCACCGATCACAATGTCACCCGCAAACGCAACTGATGGTTCAAGTACTGAGCTATGGCATTACATGCTGGAATGACCACATCACATGTGATGAAGACCATGGAGAGGCTGCTGCTTCACCACCTGAGGCCACAGGTTCAACACGCCCTCGAACCTCTGCAGTTCGCATACCAGGAGAAGGTGGGAGCGGAGGATGCCATCATCTATATGCTACACCAATCCCTCTCCCACTTGGACAGAGGCAGTGGTGCTGTAAGCATAATGTTTCTGGACTTCTCTAGTACCTCCAACACCATCCAACCTCTGCTCCTTAGGGACAAGCTGACAGAGATGGGAGTAGATTCATACCTGGTGGCATGGATCGTGGACTATCTTAAAGACAGACCTCAGTATGTGCATCTCGAGAACTGCAGGTCTGACATTGTGGTCAGCAACACAAGAGCACCACAGGGGACTGTACTTTCTCCAGTCCTGTTCAGCCTATATACAGTACATTGGACTTCCAATACAACTCGGAGTCCTGCCACGTGTAAAAGTTCGCTGACGACACTGCTATCATGGGCTGCATCAGGAGTGGGCAGGAGGAGGAGTATAGGAACCTCATCAAGGACTTTGTTAAATGGTGCGACTCAAACCACCTACAACTGAACACCAGAAAAACCAAGGAGCTGGTGGTGGATTTTAGGAGGCCCAGACCCCTCATAGACCCCGTGATCATCAGAGGTGACTGTGTGCAGATGGTGCAGACCTATAAATATCTGGGAGTGCAGCTGGATGATAAATTAGACTGGACTGCCAATACTGATGCTCTGTGTAAGAAAGGACAGAGCCGACTATACTTCCTTAGAAGGCTGGTGTCCTTCAACATCTGCAATAAGATGCTGCAGATGTTCTACCAGACGGTTGTGGCAAGTGCCATCTTCTACGCAGTGGTGTGCTGGGGAGGCAGCATTAAGAAGAAAGACGCTTCACACCTGGACAAACTGGTGAGGAAGGCAGGCTCTATTGCAGGCATGGAGCTGGACAGTTTAACATCTGTGGCAGAGCGACGGGTGCTGAGCAGACTCCTGTTAATCATGGAGAATCCACTGCATCTACTGAACAGGATCATCTCCAGACAGAGGAGCAGCTTCAGTGACAGACTGCTGTCACCGTCCTGCTCCACTGACAGACTGAGGAGATCGTTCCTCCCCCACACTATGTGACTCTTCAATTCCACACGGGAGGTAAACATTAACATTATATAAAGTTATTGTCTGTCTGTATACCTGCATTATTATCACTCTTATATTGTTCTTTATCAGTATGCTGCTGCTGGAGTATGTGAATTTCCCCTTGGGATTAATAAAGTATCTATCTATCTATCTATCTATCTATCTATCTCTATCTATCTATCTATCTATCTATATAGTGCCTTTCATATCTATCTATCTATCTATCTATCTTTCATCTATCTATCTATCTATCTATATATAGTGCCTTTCATATCTATCTATCTATCTATCTATCTATCTATCTATCTATCTATCTATCTATCTATATAGTGCCTTTCATATCTATCTATCTATCTATATAGTGCCTTTCATATCTATCTATCTATCTATATATCTATCTATCTATCTATCTATCTATCTATCTATCTATCTATCTATCTATCTATCTATCTATCTATCTATCTATCTTTCTATCTATCTATCTATCTATCTATCTTTCTATCTATCTATCTATCTATCTATCATATCTTTCATCTATCTATCTATCTATCTATCTATCTATCTATCTATCTATCTATCTATCTATATAGTGCCTTTCATATCTATCTATCGATCTATCTATCTATCTATCTATCTATCTATCTATATATCTATCTTTCTATCTATCTATCTATCTATCTATCTATCTATCTATCTATCTATCTATCTATCTATATAGTGCCTTTCATATCTATCTATCTATCTATATATCTATCTTTCTATCTATCTATCTATCTATTATATAGTGCCTTTCATATCTATCTATCTATCTATCTTTCATCTATCTATCTATCTATCTTTTATATAGTGCCTTTCATATCTATCTATCTATCTATCTATCTATCTATCTATCTATCTATCTATCTATCTATCTATCTATCTATCTATCTATCTATCTATCATATAGTGCCTTTCATATCTATCTATCTATCTATTATATAGTGCCTTTCATATCTATCCTATCTATCTATCTATCTATCTATCTATCTATCTATCTATCTATCTATCTATCTATCTATTATATAGTGCCTTTCATATCTATCTATCGATCTATCTATGGAAGTCGTTTCACTCAAACCCTCTCTAGTTAATTTTTCAAATGATTGTAAAACAATTAAAAGGATTTGCATTAACTCTTTGAGAGCCGAATATTTTTTCCAAAAAAACATAAATCAACATAAAGCATCAGCTGCTGGGGTCTGTAGCCACCAGTTCACAGTCTCTTGTGTCTCGAGCCGCCTGCGGACGGCATGACGGCGTGGCAGCAACAATCGTGGTCACAGTGCAATGCAATCTAGTTTGTATCTCACGTCATTATGAGTGGCGGTCTTCATCTACACAAATGTGTTCAGCACCACGATTAGCTGGAGATCGATCAGCTGATGCTGGTACCTCGCTTTCGTTTTCAATCTCGATCTCCAGATCACTTGCATCAAAATTGCAGTCCAACAAGTCAGAGTCCAATTCAGCGATAATATACAATACATCATTCACAGAGTATTTTGCTTTGTGCATTTGATTCGATCTCTCGCCAGATGTCGATGCCCTTTTTGTCATCATTTACTCTTCACTACTACCACAAGCGCACAGAATCTCAGTCAAACCGACGAAGCTAACTTTCCTTCAAGCAAAAAGAGTCGAACTAACACATAACGGTGAGTTTTGTCACCGTTTGCAGTTGCTTACTACTCTCAACCCCTCCTGTTGACTTCGTTAAGTGCTACTAAGATGGAGCAAAGGAAGTTCAGTTCTTACTGGAGTTGTCCCCACTCATAGAGAGACTAATTCCAACCATCACTTTTATTCTGATAATCTTTCAAACGTGAAATATGAAGAATTGTACCTTGTGACAACATCTTGCATCAGTTCTTGTTCAGGTAGTTTCACTTCTTTGCTATATGGACTTCATGCAGACAGTCGTGCTGACGTACTTCCGGTGACATCTCAGTCAGCTCGGCCCCTTCTGTTGTCCAGTTGTGATTTTTTCCTTTATGGCGAGAATGTCTGAGAATAAGAAGTTTACGTTTCAGCGTACAGAGAGCTCTGCAGTGTACCTTTATGTCGAGCTTCTAGTAAGTACAACAAGGTACTTCACTTTCATACATCTCCCACCCATGTAGAGACCTGTTCTACATCAGATCATCGCTATCCTGAGAGAGAGCTTCACGTTTCGTCCTCATACCCCAGTTTGTCGCCAGCATTTAAAAAACGTGGATTTTTGTGAGCCAGGGTCTGAGACACGGTAGCGACTGTTGAAGAAGGGAGCGGCCCCTGCATTGTTTGAGTGGAACAATTTCTCCATTCCACTGTCAAGACTGGAGATTTGGGAGAGGAGAAAGTGGATGGAGGATGACACACCGGGCAAGGAGGATGATAAAACCCTTGAGGACCATGACTATGCTTCGGCTCTAGATCCAGCAGTTGTCGACCTGGCGCTTGATGTCCCTCAGAGAGCACTCTGGCTTGACTGTTTTGATAAAAGCACTTGAGCGCTTTTCACCATCCCTTTGCTTCAGGTGTGTTTGTCCTCATCTGCCACGCTCATCTCAGTTACAGTACTGATGGTGGCGCGGATTCAAGGGGCTCCCAAAAATGAAGAGAGAGCAAGGAGCCGACCCGCACCATCACAGCCTATTCAAACTACTTCTATGCAGAATGGGAGCTCCACATTGGGGATCTGGGGGGCACATGGCACCAGGAGACAATCTCCCATTGGTGGTCTAACTGGTGAAGGTCTGGGGGGGCACATGGCGCCAGGACACAATCTCCCATTTGGTCTCCTAACTGGTGAAGGTCTGGAGGACACATGGCACCAGGAGACAATCTCCCATTGGTGGTCTAATTGGTGAATGTCTGGGGGGGGCACATGGTGCCAGGAGACAATCTCCCATTGGTGGCCTAATTGTTGAAGGTATTGTTAACCATTCCAGTTGGCATGCTGGCCCATCCATACCCAGCCCAATATGCTGTGGTCAACGCTAGCTTTGTGCCTCACGGTGCAGGGCCTCGGCCTCCAGGGGCCCCTCGCTGTTTCCTGCTCGTCTCCTGACTGCCCCCCGTATGACGAGACGAGGGGATTGCTTTTTTCTTTTCAGACGCTCTTTTCACTCAGCCTGTCAAGTAAATTACAGCAAATGAAGCTGGCGGGCCGCTCTGCAGTGGCTGGCACACTGTTGTTCTCGTCAGTTCATCATAATCTTCAGGCCATGACCTACTTACAGGTAAAGGCTGGCATTGTTTATGATTTTATTTATTTTTCTTTTCTGTTTTGTGTTTCTTTCTCGGTTTGGTTACAAGACAAAAAACAAAGGCCCCTTGCGCCACCTTGGCACTTATGACGGACTCCATCATTCCTGTTTCTTTTCGATAAGATGGTAAAGCCCGTATCTGGCTCTGACTTCTGACTCCACAACCTTTGTCGCATTCATTAGAGCCAATTTGCTCTGCGGGCATCGGTTCATTTGGATGAACAAACAGAAGAACAACTGCTGCTTCTTTTGATACGACGTGGCAGTTGCTGTCGGGTCCCAGCACCCCTTTGGCGGTGGATTTTTTTTTTGGACAGAACGCCTTAACACCATGCTGTATGCAGAGGGCACAGGGTGGCACATTGACCTTGGCAGGATGTAGCGTCTGACCTCGGTATGAACAAAAATAAAAATCGGAGTAATATTAACAAGGGGCTCACCATGGTAGCACCCCACAATTTGTCCAGTCACTTTTATGTTTTGTGCAGGGTGCCGATCGTTTGGAGACCCACGGGCGAGGAGAAGAGTGGTCAAGGGGGACGGGGGGCCAAAAACGATTGCAAACAGTCTTAGCCTGGGAGAACATGCAAACTCCACACGCAAAACAACCAGAAGCAGGAATCGAACTCAAAGCCGAAGTACTCAGCTAAAAGGGAGAAGGTGCAAACTCCACACGGGCAGTGAGTGGGCACAGAGCTCAAAATCAGGTCGCCGGATCTGGGAAGAAGAACCAAAAAGCATTGCGCTTCAGCACAAATAAGACGTTCTTCCTCCTCCTCCTCCTCCTAGTATTCCACACATTTCAGATCTCTCCTCTACCTTCGACACGATCTCTGACCGAGGCCTCACTGGGACTGCATTCAGGTGGTCTGAGCCCCATCTCTGGGGCAGATCCTACTGTATGTCCTAGCATACCCCAAGGATCTGTGCTGGGCCCTCTTCTCTTTCAACATCTCCTCGCTTAGCCCCATCGTCCTGTCCCGTGGTTTATCATACCAGCTGATGATACGCAGCTCAACCTGTCATTCCCTCCAGAGGACCACACGGTATCACCTCAGCTGGAACCTCTGCATGTCTCGCTGATGATGCAACCTGGACGAAGGAGCACCATCTCCAGCTCAACCTGGCGAAGATGGACCTTCTTATGACCCCAGCTTTGTTCAACTCAGCTGACTAACACTGACACCCACCCAACCTGTATACAACCTTGGGCTGGTGTTCGATGAGCAGCTGTCTTTACACTGACCACGTTGCAGTTGTCTCTCGGGTCTTGCAGATTCACTCCATAGAGCATCCACGAGATCAGACCTCATCTGACGGAGTATGCAGCACAACTCCTGGTCCAAACTTTGGTTTTCTCACGTCTGGACTACTGCAACTCTCTGGTGGCAGGAGCACCGGTGTGTGTCATGATGATTCAAATAGTTCAATCAGCTGAGGTGGGCACGTGTGACTCCTCTCTTCAGACTGTAGCAGCATCTATTAAGATCAAATCCTTGATGTTTGTCTACAGAGAAGTCAGTGGGTCTGCACACACATACAGGGTGAGCCAGAATGAAGTGCCACATTTCTCAAGGTCACTGCACGAGGTGGAGGCGGCCGAGTGGGGGATGGGGGGGTTCCTTTGATAGGCGGTCCCTTGTAGTTTTCAGCTGGCTACATGCCTTGGTCAGATACCCACCGTGTTTTCGCTGTCAAAGGTTTCTTCAAAAACAACGAATCCATCATCACTACGTGACGCGCCTTCTAAACGTACTTCAGCATTTTCCTCCTAATGGTGACGTCCCAAATCGGAAAACAATTCTTCAGTGGGTGGCTAAATTTAGTCAGACAGGTACAACATTGAACAGAAAATCTCCAGGCTGTCCTTGGACTGTACGAAAACATGAAAACATGAACCTGTGAGGGCATCAATTTTGCAGTCTCCTAGACATTCAGCGCGCAAACCTGCTTCTGCTTTAGGTATTGCCAACAAGTCTTTGAGGAGGATTTTACACGAGGACCTTAATCTCCATCCATACAAAGTGATGGTAGTGCAGGAACTCACTGAGAGAGTCGGGGAGAGCCGTAGAGAGTTGCGTGCAAACATTCTGCAAAGCGTTCATCGAGATGTCATTGTCATGCACAGCGACGAGGAACATTTCCATTTGAATGGTTGTGTAAATAAGCAAAACTTTGGCTATTGGGCTGAAACCAACCCTGGTGAACTTCATCAGAGACCCTGCACGGTGAGCATGTTGCAGTTTGGTGCACCAATACAGAATTTGGCATTGTAGGCCTTTTTTTGAGGAGGGGGAGCAACGGTCACCGTCACTTCAGAACATTACGTCGAAATGCTAGAGAACTTTTTGTGGCCCAGACTGGATGAAATGGATGTGGTGGATGCCTGGAGCAACAGGATGGAACAACAGCTCATACTGCACGGAGATCCATGCAAGTTTTGCAGGAAATGTTTCCGGGGAAGCTGATCTCCCTGCGCGGCGATGTCGGGTGGCCTTCACGTTCGCCTGTTCTCACTTTGTGCGATTTCTTTCCAAGTCGAAGGTATACACACACACCGACCTCAAAACTGTGAAGCCCTCAAGGATGCTATTCACCACAAAATCGCCACTATTCCCCTTGAAATGGCTGAACAAGTCATGCGACCGTTCAGAAATCATCTCGAAGAGTGTATCGCTAATGATGGCCTCCACCCTGAAGACATCATTTTTAAAACACAGTGAAAAAAAATCTATTTTGTATCCCCTTTCTTGTGTCGTAATGACATTTATTTTATTTTGTAGCGTTTTTATACAATCTACATTTGAATGCGGTACTTCTTTTTTGGAGACACTTGTGAGGTTCTCTGCTCCTTCTCGTCCACTCAGGCCTCCTGAAGAATGGCACCTGGTGATGCCTCCTCTGTTTGGTATCAAATCTTAAGCCAGACCCTTCATGTGTAGCTCCTGGCTGGTGGAATGAGCTGCCCACCTCCATTTGAAATTCTGACTCCCTTAATTAGAACGTTAGAACAGTCTGGACGAGAACAGGCCATTCAGCCCAACAAAGCTCACCAGTCCTATCCACTTATTTCTTCTAAAATAACATCAAGTTGAGTTTTGAAAGTCCCTAAAGTCTTACTCTCCACCACACTACTTGGTCGCTTATTCCAAGTGTCTGTCGTTATTTGTGTAAAGAAAAACTTCTTAATGTTTGTGTGAAATTTCTCCTTCACAAGTTTCCAACCGTATCCTCGTGTTCTCGATGAGCTAATTTTAAAGTCACCGTCTCGATCCACTGGACTAATTCACTTCCCAATTTTAAACACTTCAGTCAGGTCTCCTCTTCATCTTCTTTTGTTTAAACTGTAAAGGCTCAGCTCTTTTAATCTTTCCTCCTAACTCATCCCCTGTATTCCCTGAATCAGCCTAGTCGCTCTTCTCTGGACCTTTTCTTGTGCTGTTATGTCCTTTTTGTAGCCTGGAGACCCAAACTGCACACAGGACTCCAGATGAGGTCTCACCAGTGTGTTATAAAGGTTGAGCAGAATCTCCTGTGACTTGTACTCCACACATCAAGGCGCTATATAACCTGACACTCTGTTAGCCTTCTTCATGGCTTCTGAACACCTTCTGGTAGTTGATCTTATTGAGTCCACTACGACTTCTAAATCTTTCTCATGAGGTGGACTCTCCATTTTCCAACCGCCATTGTGTATTCAAACCTCACATTGTTTGTGTGTGTTTAAGGGAGTGTTTGAAGACTCTCCTGTTAGGTGAATTTCCGTCTTACTGATATTAGCTGTTAGGTTTTATTATTTAGGAATTGTAACTCACTGGCATTCTCTTCTGAGCTCTTCACTTGTGGTGACCAATTTTGTACCTTTGCTCTGTCCATTATGTTGGGCTCTTTTGTAAGTCACATTACATAAAAGCATCTGGTAAGCAAATGTGAATTCTGGGAGGCGATTTTCATCTGCCCATTAATCACTCCTTATTTATTCCTTTCATTTCAATGTTTTTTGGCTACAGCAGGATTATAGTCATCAACATTTAAAATTTACAAGTAGTGATTGGCAATTATTAAACAATATATTCTTTTTTTTTATAACTACTTTCAGCAAATCATATGAATCGAGTCACGAGCTCAAACGAATTGATTCAGTGGAGCTGGTTGGTGGTGGTGCTGAAGCACACGCGTGACGTCATCGGCGCCTTTTTTTTTGCAGGTTGATGTTTGCAATGCATCAGCAAGAGCCGCCCGTCTGATTCTTGATTCTCATTCACTTCGCTTCTGATTCTTCAGAGTTTGAACTGAATCATTACCAGGAAACGAGAACTCAGTTCTCTCTAGTTCATCGTCCAAGAACATTTCATTAAAAACACATTTAAATTAGAATGTATTGATTTTTGTTTTATACAGTTCATCATTGGAGTTGTTTTAATTACAAATATCTGATCTTATCTTCCGCATACTTATTTTCCTGATGAAGTTTGTGATTAAACAGAATATATAAACAAAATATTAAACTAATACATTTATATCTATTGGTATATTTAACTAATTAGTCACACAGACCTAAACCTTAGAACAATATTATTCTAACTTCTAACCATTATTTGCTTCCTGCTTTACTTTAGCACACACTTCTGTACGACTTATTGAACACACCGATTCTTTCGAGTTCAAACTTAATTATTATGTTTTACAAAGGAGTCACCTGATTCTCTTTCATTTGATTTGCAAACAGAATCATTACCCGAGAACGAATCACTCATTTCTCGTTCATTTGATTTATAAACTGAATCATTACCCGAGAACAAAATACTTGATTCTCATTCATTTGATTTGCGAACAGAATCATTTATCTAAGAGAGAATCGCTTGATTTTCGTTCATTTGATTTGTAAACTGAATCATTACCTGAGAACGAAATACCTGATTCTCCTTCATTTTATTCTCAAACAGGATCACGTTTTACAATGATGTCACCCGATTCTCATTCATTTGACTTGTAAATGGAATCATTACCCGAGAAAGAATCACGTGATTTGCAAACAGAATCATTACTCGAGAATGAAAACTCAATTCTCGTTCATTTGTTTCGTAAACTGAATCATTACTTAAGAATGAAATATCTGATTTTTGTTCATTTGATTCGTAAACAGAATTATTACTCCAGTACAAGTCACATGATGTTCGTTCATTTGATTTATAAACTGAATCATTACCCGAGAACAAAATACTTGATTCTCATTCATTTGATTTGCGAACAGAATCATTTATCTAAGAGAGAATCGCTTGATTTTCGTTCATTTGATTTGTAAACTGAATCATTACCTGAGAACGAAATACCTGATTCTCCTTCATTTTATTCTCAAACAGGATCACGTTTTACAATGATGTCACCCGATTCTCATTCATTTGACTCGTAAACGGGATCATTACCCGAGAAAGAATCACGCAATTTGCAAACAGAATCATTACTCAAGAATGAAAACTCAGTTCTCGTTCATTTGTTTCGTAAACTGAATCATTACTTAAGAATGAAATACCCGATTTTGGTTCATTTGATTCGTAAACAGAATTATTACTCCAGTACAAGTCACATGATGTTCGTTCATTTGATTTGTAAACTGAATCATTATTCCAGTACAAATTACTTGATCCTCATTCATTTGATTTGCAAACTGAATCATTACCTGAGAACAAGTCGTGCAATTCTTATTCACTTATGATTCTTGAACTCCATTTCTTATTTGTAATTGTAATTTTTCACTGTATTGCCAGGCTTTGAGCTTTCAAAAAGGTTATTATTGTGGATGATATGAATTTTCAGCATGTTTAATATATAACATAATAAATATAAATATAATGAATGTATTTGTAAATCATTCAAGGGCACATCTAACCCCAAGGGTTTTTGGTACCATTGGTGAATGAAACAATTCAAAGAATCAAATAAATCAATTTACTTAAACGAGTAGATTGAAACACATGACTCTGTAAAGTGAATCAAAATTCTCACCATGATTTAGAACAGCCAATCTGCCATCTCATACATCTTTGTGGTGTCACTTGACTTTATGATGCTTAGAGGTAAGCAGTTGGCTTTAAACCGGATACGCCATACTTTTCAATGAGACGACGACAGAAAGTTCTCCCTCCTTCAGCAGTGAGTACTGCACATGGAATAGAATCTTCTGTCAAAGGTTCCTTTTTTTTCATTTTAGCCGACAATGAGCAGCTTTACTTTTTTTTATTTATTTTTTAATTTTATTGATTTTATTAAAATCAAATAACATTCCATACACATAACTCAAGTTTAACAGAAAAATAAAAAAATGTTTGAAACAAATCAATCCCCAGCCCTGAGAAAGAGAACTACGCCAGCGGAGTAAGACTTTATGCTAGTAAAGATAAGTAAATAGATAAATTAATAAATGAATAAAGATAAATGGAGTAAAAGAGGGGAGAGAACCTACTTCCTCAATTGAAATGCTTATTCTAAAGTGTTATTTATTAGATCCTGCCAGGTTTTGAAAATGTTTTGTGCAGATCCTCTAAGTGAGAATTTGATGTTATCTACTATTTGAAATTGGAAAAAATCAGTTACCCGCTGACTTAGAATAGGAGAGTTAGGATTCTTCCAGTTGAGAAAGACAAGTCTACGTGCCAATAGTGTAGTAAAGGCCGTTACAGTTTGTTTGTCCTTCTCCACTTTAAGCCCATTTCATTTAAACCAGCCATAGAAACAGGAGCCGTGTGATTAGTTGTAATTGGCATGAATTACTCAGTAACTTCTGTCCTGTTTATATGCTACTGTATAGGATAGATGAGAAATAAGAGTTTCTCAGTTTGGAAGTTCCACGTGACCTCCCTACTCTGTCGCAGAGATTGGACAATTCGGAGATAACAAAGCTAGCCAAATTCTCTGGGGTTATGACGTAATTCTAACTTAGCCCGTTAGACCATTTTTGTGGTCGAATCAAGTAAGTAGTGAAGTGAGAAACATTTAATATGTTTATTTTCAAAAAGAAAATAAACAGATTACCGCTAATTGCGTGATTGTTTTTAGTAACAAATCATCAGCAACTTTGCACTTCTCAAAAAAGTCTGACACACAATAAGAAGTCTGACAAACGAGAGGAGACCATTCAGTCCATCAACTGCTTGCTTGTTTAGCATTATAACAGCTAAGTATGTCCCGATATCTTGTTCTACGAAGGTACTTCTTAAACGTTTCTGCTTCAACTCCATGTCTCGGTGGTATGTTCCATCCATCCATTATCCAACCCGCCATATCCTAACTACAGGGTCACGGCTGGAGCCAATCCCAGCCAACACAGGGCGCAAGGCAGGAAACAAACCCCGGGCAGGGCGCCAGCCCACCGCAGGACACACACACACACATTCACGCACCAAGGGACAATTTAGGATCGCCAATGCACCTAAATCTGCATGTCTTTGGACTGTGGGAGGAAACCCACGCAGACACGGGGAGAACATGCAAACTCCACGCAGGGAGGACCCAGGAAGCGAACCCAGGTCTCCTAACTGCGAGGCAGCAGCGCTACCACTGTGCCACCATGCCACCCAGGTATGTTCCAGATTCCCACAATTCTTTGATTAAAGAAGTGCTTCCTGGATTCAGTTCTAAATGCACTTCCCATTCTTTTCCTTGAGGATGTAATTCACCATTTAGTTGAAAGAATTCAGCTGATTCTACTTTATCGATGTCTTTGAGAATTTTGAAGATCTGGATTAGACCTCATCTGCTCAAGACTACAGCGGTTTGTATCGCTGGTGGAGTATAATGAATATATAAATATACGACTTGTCCTCAAGTCCTCTGCACAGCTTCAAGTGCTGCTATATCTTTTTCATAGTTTGGTGACCAGAACTGCACACAATACTCTGGGAAGGTGAAACATCGCAAGTCAGAGGTTGCATGAACGTAGCATAAGTGATGTGCCACATCTTTTATATCAGGGGTCTCCAAGTCCAGTCCTGGAGGATCACTGTGGCTGCAGGTTTTCATTCTAACCCATTTAATAATGAGTGCCCTGTTTGTGCTGCTAAATAACTTCTTGTGAATTAATTTTAATTGAATTGCTTTTTTATAGATTTGTACCCTGAATTTCTTTCTCCTGCGGTGGGTTGGCACCCTGCCCGGGATTGGTTCCTGCCTTGTGCCCTGTGTTGGCTGGGATTGGCTCCAGCAGACCCCCGTGACCCTGTGTTCGGATTCAGCGGGTTGGAAAATGGATGGATTTCTTTCTCGTTCCTCTGAATTGCTTCATTTTTTTCCTTAAATGGCACCCAAACATTATCAATCTTTAATTTAATATTGTTTATTGTATCAGTATGCTGCTGCTGGAGAATGTGAATTTCCCCTTGGGATTAATAAAGTATCTATCTATCTATCAAACAGAAATGAAATGTGAAGTGAGTGAGAACACAACAGAAGACCACCTAAGTCAGGGCCTCAAACTCCAATTTCACTCCAACCAGTTGCTTAATGAGGAGCCAATTCTTGTCGTTAATTAAACCCGTTCTTCAATTCTGTGGCTTGTTGCTGTTCTTGTGGTGCAATAGCAGACATTTCCGAAATTGTTGATTTTCCCTTTTCTAAGAGCTCTGGTAAAATGTTTTGTGGACGTAAGTGGATCAGCATTCTTGAGACCTTCATCTTTCTTTATTTTCAGATATTGTATGATGGACACCAGTTGTTTTTGGCTCATTTTGTATCTCATTATTGTTTGGCTGCTAATTAAGGAAAAAGAAACAATTAAGAGGTTTGAGTCTTCAACAGCAAATCAATTAAAATGAATTCAAAAGAAGTTAATTAGCAGCAAAAACAGGTCACTAATTAAGTAAAGGGTTAGAATGAAAACCTGCAGCCACTGTGGCCCTCCAGGACCGGAGTTGACGACCCCTGTTTTATGTCTTTAGAGTTTAGTTAACATGTTGTCCTTGTGTATGGGGAAGCCGTATGCTGCCCTGACCGAGCAATTTTAAGTTTTCTGCGGGGCAAGCAGACATTAGGTCATTTTTCGGTGTGAAATTAGTTTGGTACATGAGGGGGTACCCAGAAATAACCCGAATCTGTACCTGGCGCGCAATCTCAACTTCGTTGTGAATTTTGCCGCTAGGTGTAGCACACTTACAGTATTCTGCGTCAGTCCACCAGGTGGCGTTGCTCAGTATTATTCGTATGACATTCCGTGTCGGTTTTTCTCGGTGCTTATTAAACGTGTTCTCCGATTTTTGTGATGGTTGATCATAAAGAACAGCGAGTCTGCGTTAAATTTTGCTTTCTCTTTGGGAAAACAGCTGCTGAAACTGTAGTGATGCTTGAAATTGCTTTTAAAGAGGAAGAATTTAAGGAAAACACAGGTCCACGACTGATTTTCACGTTTCAAACGAGGGGAAATGTCACTTGAAGACCAACCAAGATCTGGCCGACCTTCCACAATTAGGAATGACGAAAACCTGGAAAAAGTTCGCAATGCAATTTACGGAGATCGTCATCGGACTAGTGAAGAGTTTTCTGAATTGACTTACTGTATGTCTCTTGGAGTTCTTGCCACCTTCCCTACTCACCTGATTTTGCTCCGTGTGACTTTTCTTGTTCCCACGTATGAAAAAAGAACTCAAAGGAAAGCATTTCATACCGCAGAAGAAGTCAAAGAAAAATGGCATTGGACAACATTCATCTTCAGCAATTCCAAAAATGTTTCCACCAGTGGGAAAATCTTTGGGACACATGCATTCATTCACATAATAATAATAATAGGTTACATTTATTGAGCGCCTTTCACAGACCCAAGGTTGCTTTACATACAAATTACACAGATGACAAAAGTTCATAGAAGAGGAAAGTTTTCAGTTGTGATTTAAAAGTGCAGAAACAGGAGCAAACTCTGAGAGACTGAAGAAGAGAGTTCCAGAGTTGAGGGGCCATAGCACTGAAGGAGCTGCCTGCCTCCCAGGGTGGAGAGTATGGTGCGTGGGACAGTAAGGAGATGACTGAGCAAGGACCTGAGAGAGGAACGAGGAGTGTAAGGAGCTAGGGGACAGTGAGGTAGAGGGCGGCAAAGTTATGCAGGGCTTTGAAGGTGAGAAGCAGAATCTTGAATTTAATCCTTGATGGAACCAGTAACCAGTGAAGCTGGGAGAGAACAGGGGAGATGTGAGCAAAACGCTTTGTATGGCTGCGGAGTTCTGAATATACTGGAGCCTCTTTATAGATTTTGCAGGAAGGCCAATGAAGAGAGAATTACAGTTATCAATATGAGACATTAGGAAACAATGAACCGGAGTTTGATCATCAGACAAGGACAGAAATGGACGGAGGTGGGCAATGTTACGGAGATGATAGAATGAAATTTTGGAAAGAGACCTAATGTGTAGCTCAAAGTTAAGTGATGAATCAAACAAAACACCAAGACTTCTGACGTCAGGAGCAGGTTTGACAAGTGGACCATCAACAGAAATAGAGAAATTGAATGCTTTAGAAAGTTGGGATTTTGGACCTACCAGTAACACTTCAGTTTTATTGGCATTAAGTTTGAGAAAGTGATTTTCCATCCATAGCTTAAGATCAGTGATGCATTCCGTGAGTGTGCTGGGAGGTGAATCTGTAGGGGAGTCTGTACTAAGATATAACTGTATATTGTCTGCATAACAGTGGAAGTTAAGGCCATGTCTGTGAAAAATCTGACCCAAAGGAAGGATATAAAGTATAAAAAGTAATGGCCCAAAGACTGAACCCTGAGGGACACCATGCGACACAGGTAAGGTGGAGGATTTATATCGGCCGAGTGTGACAAACTGTTGCCTATTAGAAAGATAAGATGTGAGACATTGAAGGGCTAAGCCAGAGATGCCTACAGCAGAGAGACGTGACAGGAGGATTTCATGGTTAACAGTGTCAAATGCTGCACTTACAGTAAGTCAAGAAGGAGGAGAATATTAAGGGAACCGCAATCTGCAGACCGGAGAAGATCATTGACTACACGGAGAAGAGCTGTCTCAGTGCTGTGCTGTGTACGAAAGCCAGACTGAAAAGGCTCATAGAGTGTATTATCTACAAGAAAAGCATGGAGTTGTGTAGCAACCATCACCTTAGCCAAAAAAGGGAGATTAGAGATAGGCCTGTAACTGGAGGGAGAAGAAGGATCCAGGTCAGGTGTTTTAAGGATTGGGGTAACTGCAGCAGTTTTGAGGGCAGTAGGGAGAGAACCTGAACTGAAACCTGCATTTACCAGTGAGGCAATAGGAATACTAATTATGGATGAGCATGTCTTCAGCAGAGAAGGGGGGGCTGGATCAAGCAGACAGGAGGAGGCATTAGACTTATTAATAAGTTCAGAGATGGCAAGAGAGTCAACAGGTGAGAAACAAGCGAGTCTTGGTGATGGAGATGGCCGATCAGAATGAGTGAGTGACTGTGGTGTGGAGGGGAAACTGTGATAGATTTGATCAAGTTTGGTATTAAAGAAATGTAAGAAAGCCTGACACTGTTCAGCTGTATTGGGGCATCATGCTAGAGGAGGGGGTTGGAGGAGTTTATTAACAGTCCTAAAAAGAGCTCTAGGCCTAGACTGAGCACCATTTATGACAGAGGAGTAATAGTCGGAGCGAGCAGTGTTAAGGGCATCCCTATATTTAAGTATGTGCTCCGTGTAAAACTGTGAATGAACTATGAGGCCCGTTTTCTTATAAAGCCGTTCAAGACGCCGGCTAGTGGCTTTCATAGCTCTGAGCTCACTGGTGTACCAGGGACAACAGCGGGAGGCTGGAACCTGCCTAGTCCTTAATCAAGCAAAGTTATCTAACAGTTAGGAAACACATCTGTTATAAAGGGAAACCATGTATTCAAGAGAGGGAAGACTATGCAATTCAGAAAGAGATGAAGACAGAAGGGAAGCAGCAAACAAATCAGAATTAACAGACCTAATGTTGCGATTGGAGACAGACTTTGAGAGGACTTTGAAGGAGACTAAAGTTTCGGTAAGTAAAAATTATTAAAACAAGTTTTTTTTTTCATTTCCACTTATTTTGAGTAGCCCCTCGTATGTCGAATTTGTATGGATCCTATGCAAGATGGCAGAAAGAGACGACCCAAGTAAAATAATAAATGCAATGCCTGTTTATGAGGTAAGGCCTCTTGATGTTCATATGGTTGCTTAACCCTTTGAACCTCCTGGGAACTTGGACATCAAAAATTGTGGAGGGTCTCTGAAAATACACTTTAAAAGCAGGTTAAAGCCAAGTCATATTAGACGACTTTTTAAATTTTAGTCACAGACTTCATTTGCATAATCTTAGTGAGCCAGAGGCACTCGGCAGCGCGCTTCAATGAAGGCCACTCTCGCAGTCTGACATACCCAGGGTGCAACTCACCCTGACAAAATCCAAAGATAGGCTGATGACTTCTATCAGACGGTTGTGGTGAGCGCCCTGTTCTACGCGGTGGTGTGCTGGGGAGGCAGCATTAAGAGGAAAGACGCCTCACGCCTGGACAAACTGGTGAGGAAGGCAGGCTCTATTGTTGGCATGGAGCTGGACAGTTTAACATCTGTGGCAGAGCGAAGGGCGCTCAGCAGGCTCCTATCAATTATGGAGAATCCACTGCATCCACTAAATAGTGTCATCTCCAGACAGAGGAGCAGCTTCAGCGACAGATTACTGTCACTGTCCTGCTCCACTGACAGACTGAGGAGATCGTTCCTCCCCCACACTATGTGACTCTTCAATTCCACCCGGGAGGGGTAAACGTTAACATTTAACGTTATATTATTGTCTGTTTTTCACCTGCATTATTATCATTCTTTAATTTAATATTATGCTGGAGAATGTGAATTTCCCATTGGGATTAATAAAGTATCTACCTATCTATCTATCTATCTATCTATGACTGATGTCTCGTGTTTTATGCACCACGGCAGAATTGGGGGTAGAGATTGCGGCTGAACTCACCATACCTGTTAACCCTTCGTACAGCACCAGCTCTGACAGCACGCTATTGGCTGTCATCAAAAGGGTCGAACATGCAAGTCTTTGAAGGGTGCTGGAAAGCTGCCATGTGGTCACGTAATTTGACAAGCTCAGCAATTTTTCATTGTGTAAATTGACATAAACTGCCAAGTCTGACATCTCCTCTGACTAGACGTTGCAGAATGTGACATAAGCTTTATCGCAGTGGTTCTCAACCTGTGGGGTGGGCCCCCCTAGGGGGGTGCGAAGATGTGAAAAAAAGAAAACAAGAATCGAAAATATGAAAAATATATCTATTGAAACCAAAACAAATTAACATAAACTACATTCTGATACTAGAAAAATAAATATAGAATTAGATAAATGTCAATAAAAGTTAAGTAGGTATAATAAAATATGCATCTATACTAATAAAAGGCAAAGCCCTCACTCGCTGACTCACTCATTATTAATCCTCCAACTTCCCGTGTAGGTAGAAGGCTGAAATTTGGCAGGCTCATTCCTTACAGCTTACTCACAAAAGTTAAGTAGGTTTCATTTCAAAATTCTACGCGTAACGGTCATAACTGAATCCTACTTACGTACATATATACGTCCATAGCCTGCAGCTCGGTCGCCGTGTGAGGCGGGGTTGCGTCCTGCGTCCCCCGGCCTCCTACGTAGTTGGCTGCCTGCCTATTTTACACGTTTAGAGAACCGCCAATGCCTCTTAAACATCTTAGATTCACAGGTGACGATTTGAGTAGTGGACATTTTGATGTTTATGAATGTTTCAACTCTCAAAAGCTGGATGCGAAGTTATCGATTAAACCGGTTGTATGCTTACAACGCTTGACAGATGCCGAATGTCACTTCAACACAACAAGTCCTGCAAATACTAACGTAATTGAAACAAACCATGAAACTCAAACCAATTATGACAGCAGCAATCCAAGCTGTGAGAAAACAGTAAAAAGGAGGCGAGTCAGACGTCGTGGTACATTTTCTGATGCAGCTAGATGAAAAGAACTTCGTGACGCTGCCGCCAAATACTCTCAGAAAAATCCACAAGTTAATAGACACGCCATCGCTAAATACTCTTAGGCAAATCCACAAGTTAATAGACATGCTGTCGCTAAATACTCGCAGGCAAATCCACAAGTTAATAGAGACACTGCCGCTAAATATTCGCATGCAAATCCACAAGTTAATAGAGCTTCTGTTTCTAGGTACGATCCCAATAATACAAAGCGGCTCATACGAAAACAACAGGTTTGGCTCAAAAAAGCCGCTTGTGGATTTGCGTACAGCCACCAAAACTTTGTTAAGGCCGCGAGACTTCAGGTCACGTGTCTGCAAAAGAACCTAATTGAGGCAACTATTTTTACTGGCGGTGGCTCAGGGGAGAGAGTTTTTATTCCTCGCATCCCCGTTATACCCTCTGATCTCCCATTTCAATTCAAACGCCTCCAATTTCCAGTAAGGCTCTGCTTCGCAATGACAATTAATAAGTCTGAGGGGCAGACCCTACAAAAGGTTGGCATTGATTTGAGGCAAGATTGCTTTTCACATGGCCAACTGTACGTTGCATGCTCAAGAGTAAGCTCAGCGCACAGCTTGGTCATATTACAACCGGAGGGCCGAACTGACAACATGGTATATAAAGAGATCCTTAACAAATAATTATTTGTATATTTTTCTTCAGTTTAAAAATGTTTACTTTTCTTCTTAATATACAGTATGTCATTAATTAAAAAAGAACAAATTGGTGTTAGTGGGCTCTTTTCAAAAAAATGTTAAGGGGGCGCGATTAAAACTGTTATGAGAACTCGGGTCGCAAATACTTAAAGGTTGAGAAACGCTGCTTTATGGTATTGTAATAGCACTGACACGTTGCATCCGCCAGGGTATGACTCACCACCACAATGAGATGGCATTCCAGCATGTAGATGAGAAGTTTGAAAGCCAGTTGCAGGGGAGCCTACAAAAATGGCAAGTTTGTAAAGTCGCAAGTCACTTCCGTCCTTTTAAGGGCCTCGAGCTACCTTAAAGAGCAAGAAACTATTGGTTCTCTACCAGCATACACAGTGTGATTTTTTTTGCCTTGATTTACAGTCTCTGACTGATTTTCTGAGTCAGCCCGAATTTCTTACGCAGTATGAGAGAGGGGTTGTGATGCCCAGTGGCATCTTACAATTGGGCTGTCAAATGATCAGAAGAATACAAACAAGTCAGTTGTCTTGTAATGTGAACGGTCTCATCGGGCCATTTCCTGATATCGCCATCACCGTTCCCAAAATGCATTGCGTAGAAACTGCAGTTAGTGTGCACGTGACAACAATGACACTGTGGACATAGCGCAGAGAAAGGGCATTGTGTAGCCAAAACATCCTCCGACAGCAACTTCTCCCAGCCATCCAAGAACAGTTTGGTGACCAGCAATGAACAATCCAGCATGATGGAGCAAAGGGCCATAAGGCAAAAGTGATAACTAAGTGGCTCGGGGAACAACAGTGGCATAGCTGGGGGGGGGGCAAGGGGGGACATCTGTCCCTGGGCGCAGCATCCAGGGGGCGCCAAATTTCCCTTCCCCATTGCATTTTGGCAAACAGGAGGGGGCACGAAATCTTCAGTTGTCCCCATGTGCTGAAAACCCTAGCTATGCCTCTCGGGAACAAAACATTGGAATTTGGGGTCCATGGCCAGGAAACTCCCCATTGAGAACTTGTGGTCAATCCTCAAGAGGTGGGTGGACAAACAAAAAGCCAACAAATTCTGACAAACTCCAAGTAATGATGATGGAAGAATGGGGGGGCCATCAGTCAGGATTTGGCCCAGAGGTTAATTGACAGCCCGCCAGGGCGAATTGCAGAGGTCCTGAAAAAGAAAGAAGGGCCAACACTGCAAATATCGACTCTTTGCATAAACTTCGTGTAATTGTCAATCAAAGCCTTTGAAACTTATAAAATGTTTGTCATTCTACTTCAGTCCACCACAGAAACATGTGACAAAAAGATCTGAAAACACTGAATCAGCAAACTTGGTGAAAACCAACACTTGGGTCATTTTCAAAACGTTTGGCCACGACTGTATACGTACGTAATTTTTCACTTAAAGTACGAGCCCCTTTTTGTGGAAGCTAGCTCATCTGCACGATTTGAAGTTTTGTACCAAATAGTCCACGGTAAATCCGCCAATGGAGAATTTCTGCGCCCATCCCTTCAAAGAATCTCTCGCTGCCCTAAGCACGGGTTTATTTTGCTTAATGGTTAATCCAGCCTGGACCGAATGCACTCGTGCAGGCTGAGCACATTTACGACTAGCGACAAAACTGCGCAAGGCGAGTAGCCGCTTGACCGCGAGTTCTAAAAACCGCGCGGCGTTTGCCGCGCACACAGGCAACATTTCAAGCGCGGCACTGATTGGCTGAGTGAGCGCACAATGGGCGGGACTAAACTTGTTGACTTGCTTCGCGCCACTACTTTGACTGTCAAGCCAGGAGAAAATTCGAGAAAAGATTGAAGATGAAAAGCACAAAAATGACGACACTTGTTGCATTTGACATCCGCTCGAAATGGCAGGTTTAAGCTTTGGACTACATTGGCGTTAATCTACGAAACATCAGTTTGCAGCAAAGGAACTGCCGGTTTACAGCGAATGTTTGAGTGCGCGACTCGAACCAGACGCAGAAAGAAGATAAAGGTGAGTTTTTTTATATATATATATATTTAAAATAAAAGTTCGTGTTGTTAATTGAGGAAGACTTGTGCAAAACGTCATTAAGTGCAGGCTGCATGTTTACCTGCTGTCCGTCTTGCTAATGATTTTAAACATTATTCGTGCTTCGTTTTTGGTAAGGCATATGTAAAGTTTCATCTTGTTGATTTCGGTAAAAAATCGGAATATAAAAGGAAAAAGCATAACTGGACACGCGGATGGTCGGGGCGCAGACAATACGATCTACCTGTTTTGTGGAGAATTGGAGGTGCATAGTCTGTGTAGGCCTAATTTGCAGTTGTTTTTTTCCAGTAAATGCTCTCGCCATTGGCCAGGTAGTCGTATGCGTGCTGCTATATGATACTTAGATTTTGAAATCAAAATGAGCAGCAGGGTCGGATTAAGACCTTTAGAGCCTCTAAGCACTTAACAAATGTTGGTGCTTTCATATATATGAGCTGCACTCCCTCGCAGTGGACGACTGAACAGGACGGCCGACTTGACCAATAGTGTTACCGCCCCTATGTTTTTTTCTGTTTCTGTCCGTTTCTGTGTTTTGTCTCCTGATTCGTATGTTTGTTTTTTCATCACAATCATGTATTTCTTTAAGCACAATTCTTGAACTACAGTTTCTTACATAAATGTATTGTTTCGTACATCTTAATAAAAACTTACCAAATCTGCGCATCTCTAAAATGTAATTAGTAGTCTGTGCATAATCAAATGACCGTATCTTGGTGATTGTGATTGGTGACATGTGCCTTGACGTCACATCTTGCATAGTGCACGCGCCTTAATGTCAGTCACGTACTATACCAAAAGAGGTCATTAAATATGAAATGCGACACTTGGAAGTCACCAAAATCTGTCATCGAGGACATTAAAGAAGAACAGGGTCATAAACGATGTTGTGAGAAACTGAAAAGGTACAAACAGGAAAATGTAAAGTAAAAGGTGTTGATTTCAGTGAGGGGTACTGTTTAATGATTAATTAACATAATGCCCTTGCGTTGGAGTGAGGGCGAGTCCTGTTTAATGTTCTGCTCCCAAGCTTGAATTTAAAGAATATGATAGTTTTTTGCCACTTAGATTTTTTTGGCAGACAGATGCTGCTGTTGTATTTAATTAGAAAATTCCTTGAATACAGTATTAAACATGTCTTTTTTGCTGTGTTTATTTCATTACATGGTAAACACACACACAAACATTATCACTTAGCTTAACTCAACTACCTCAAAACATTGAGATTGAACTGACTAATCAACACAAGCTTAAACACACTGACCTACACTACCAAACTATCGTACACACCAACCTGTAAATGCTTTCTTTTTTTGCACAATATCCATTACTGGTTTACTTTTTGCACTAACTTCTTTACTTCCTAATTTTTTTTGCTGCTAAACTAAGGAATGTTTACTGTTTCTCCACTACCTCAACTCATCACCACAACACCATATTATTATGTTACGTTTGTGTTTTTTGTCGCACTGTCACTTGTTGCTTTTGTTTGCACATTGCACGTGCACTTTGTTGTCTGCTGTCTGGTTAAAAAAGTCTTCCTTAGATAGTTAGTTAGTTTTTGTTGATTTATGCTGTAATTCATGTTAGGTAATTCATGTTAGGTAATTCATGTTAGGTAATTTATGTTAGGTCAATCTGTCTTGTCTCTGCTAGCCAGCTAACTAGGCCTCTTAGTTAGCTAGTTTAGTTTTTCTGTTAATTTATGTTGTAAATTTATGTTGCATGTAGCACCTTGGCCCTGGGGGAACGTTGTTTCGTTTCACTGTGTACTAACTGTATATGGTTGAAGTGACAATAAAGCCTACTTGAACTTGAACTTGAACTTGAACTTGGTCTGTGTTTTTCTTAAACGTTAGAGTTGCAACACTGATGACCGTGACAGAACGATCACGTGAGCCTCGGTGGACCATGTGGCATTTACAGGATTCTAATCTTGTTGTAATCCCAAGATTAATAAGTATCTTTAACCTGAGTTATTACTATTGTATTATTGTACATATGTATGTAGTTTTTTTCATTTAACGTGTGAGCAACTATTTGTATAACCTGATTCAGCTGCACCATTTGCAGTTTTAAATCATAGGATAAATCCGCCAATAGGAAATGTTATGTGGCGCTTAATGGTGAATCCAGCCCTGGTGAGCACGACAACGGGAACACCCAGTGTACAGTGTATGTATAGCGACATCAGAAAATCAACTAGCGAGACTGCTCACACTATATAAGACAGCTAACTGAAAACTCCCAATATACATCTCGAAATTTTTGACAGGACAGAAATTCTTATGATCGCACGATACCCCAATCCAAAGATGAAAACGGGCATCGCATCCCCTCTCGTACTACCTAAACGTCGACGTAAATAGACGACCGGTCGTTTTTGTGCCTGACGCACACTGTGGCGGTGCGCGTGTCTCTTGAAAACTGTTAGTTCTCTAATGCTGGGCAGTGGTTTTGTATTTGCTTTGTAGAAGTGTCAGATGCGATTCATCCACTGAATATTGCAACCGCGTTCTCCGTAGCGGATTTATTTTATATTCCAGTGTACAACACGCGCACTAATTCTATTCAACAGGGCCGGATTAAAACCTTTACAAACCCTAACATGTTGGTGCTGCTCAGATTCTAATTTTGTTGTATTTCCGAAATTAATATATATTGTGACAAACAAAAACACTCGATTTATCAAGAAGACACTTTTTCTTCACTCTTTTCATAATATTGTTAATGTTGTAATCCAAGATGCATTAACAGCAATATTAAATGACGCTGTTTCTTTAGTTCCTATACAGGGACTCATAAAACAGGCAGCATCGGTTAGTGGTGCTAGGCAAACTCAACCCCAACCACCCTTTAAACTTCAATAAAACATTCCCATTGTAAAAGGTATAAACTAACATTAAACACAATTGTTTCAAATCCAACCTGAAAAAAATCATGAGTCTTAATTTTAGGTGCAGCGCCGCAGAGCCTCCTGGGACTTAAGTGCCGTCCGTCGCTAGAATATCATTAACCTCTATTATTACTATTTTGTTAATTTTATTGTTGTTCATATGTATATGTATGTAATTGTAATTTTCAGTAAATGTAATTTTCAGTAAAGGTTTCCTAAGATGCTTTTGTCATTAGCCATGTAGTTGTATGTGTGATGCCATTTGGGTTTTGTATGTGTGATGACATTTAGGTTTTTGAAATCAAATGTGAAAATTAACGTGACAATGGGAACACCCGGTATATAATAAACATGGATCGACGCAAACTTAAATTTTATAGCGACATCAGAACATCGACTCGTGAGACTCCACACTACAAGGCAGAAATTTCGGACCGATCGCACGGCAGCCCAATACTAAAATGCAATAGGGTATCGCAACCCCACTCATACTGCACGTGAAACGATGGCCGATTCAACTGATATTTGCGCAAGCTTCGAAAATAAGTCAGAGACTGCAGATCGGGACAAAACCGCAGTGTATGAATATCGCGACCGCGTTCTACATAGCTAATTTATTTTAGAAGCCTGCGTGAAACACACACACGCACTAACGGGACCCCCGATTACCAAAGGGTTTTTAAAGCACAGATTTTCCGAAACTGATTGGAGTGATTCCATCATTAACGTGTTAGCTAAACCTTTACAGCCGGATGCCCTTCCTGACATTAACCCTCTCTATTTATCCGGACTTGGGACCGGCACCAAGTTTGATGTGATGAAGAGAGACAATGAAGATGTGGGGTAAAAGAGTGATGGGAATGGAAGTACAGGAGAAGAGAAGGCGAGGGAAGCCAAAGCGGAGGAGGATGGATAAAGTAAAAGATGTTCAAGAAAATGGCTTGAGTGGCGTGAAGGTGCAGGACGGAGCGGTTTGGAGAAGGCTGATAAGATACATCGGCCCCACACAAAAGAGGGAAAAGATGAGGACGGAGGTTGAGCACACTGATTAGCATGGAGACATTTTGAAAATAATGTTGGCTCATCAACTGCCTGGGAGACACAATTTTAAACAGTATGCCAGTTTTTCTTGCGTATTGTATCATTTAAAGGGGTTTCCACTTTTTTAATTTAACCATCGTTATTTTTACGCTTTTGTTTCACGTTGTTGTTTAGGTTGAAGTTTGGTTTTGGCGTCTTTTAAAAGATGTAAATGTGGAAAAAAAACACTTTAGTTAATAAATGTATAGAATTTTGTTGGACATTAAAGTGTGGTATCTTGCATTAAGCCTGGCTTATAACACGTACGGCAACGTTCGTCATCATTATTATATTATACTTTTATATTTAGTTTTATGCTGGGCGCGAGTGCCGTGCGACGACAGTGACGTCGGATTTGGGGACACGCCCCCAAAGTACGGGTAGCGCGCTCGGAATTTTTCTAACTACGCAACACGGTGGCCGAATGTCCAAAAGGGTGAATTTCAAATAGAGACTGGTTACGTGGGTGTGAGAATGATGAACGAAGAGCTGAATCTGACGAAACGGGTCATCAGAACGCAAGGAAGACATGCAAAAACATTTGTAATGCATCTGCTCATAGTGAGACTGTTAGAAGTCGGCTTTCCTTCACCGCTTTTGGTCAATCGGTCTGACACTCCACCTTCTCTTTTTCAATCAGTAGAGCTTCATATGCCCTGTCACTTACTGAGTGGAAGACTGTCAACGGGCCGCAACAACAACATGTTCTGATCGGTCACCGCACCTTCAATAAAGGCCAGGCTTGTGCGGACTCGGAGGGGCGGTGACCGAATTAACTTTAGCTCAAAAATCACGTACGGAAAAGCGGGTTCAGAAAATGGACTGGTTGGAGAGGCTGTTAAAAGTAGCGTGTAGTTCGCGAACTGAAGGTGATCAGGGGGTTGGATTTTTACAGAAACTCAGTAAATCTGTAGTGACAAACAACAAACTCGCTCATAAACACAAACCAGGATGAGTAAAAAGAAGAAAAAAAAATGACTTTGTTAAATGATAAAAAGAGAAGCCCGAGTTAGGCATTATAAAGGCGTGAATTCACCCCGAGTAAAAGTCGCCCACTGTTTGCTTAGCGTGCTTGCGGGAGATTAAATAATATTTGGAGTCTGCAAGGCCGTAGTTTGATAATCGTAGCGATAGGTGGCACTACTGTGACACAGTGTGTTTAGGATTAGAAACGTGAAACTGCCATTTTTTAAATAGGCCACAAAGCTCGTCGTCACGTTTAAAAAGCGGCCCAGAGCTTCTGTAATGCAAGGGGCCTCGTTAGCGCAGTAGGTAGCGCGTCAGTCTCATAATCTGAAGGTCGTGAGTTCGATCCTCACACGGGGCACTACACTTTTCTTTTCTGCATCTTTATTATAACAAAATGTTTTTCGTGGTAGTTGTTGGTAACGTGCAATCAAAGCGCGGCATTCTACCAAGAATCGTATGATCGAGCCAATCACAGCCCGTATCTCCTACCAAGCATTGAAAGGCCCGAGCGCCGTCAGAATGCGAGTGCAGAGGACTGTGCGCATACTGTAAAACATCGAGGTGCATCACAGACCGGAGTTCAAATCCCGTTCGGGCCAGGTCGCATGTTTTACAAAAATATCGCTAAAATCAGTTTAAAAAAGGATGCAAGAACTGTATATTAGAAGTGAACAATTTATCCAGATATAAACAAAGTATCAAGGCCTGAATCCTGGATTGATCCTGTATCTAATTAAGAAAATATAGCCGAAATGTCAGTTTTAATGAACGTTTTATTTGTACACCAATGAAAACTTCAATTGGTGGATATAGTAATCTCACTGTATGCAGAAATATATATTTGTGTAAAAATTGGAAGGGTTAAAATACAATATATACATAATATGTTTATTTTAATGTACAGTTGTGGATTTGTATAATAATAGAAGGGTTAAAATATTTATATACTTACGTAATATTGCATGAGGATAGTTGTGTACAATATTGAAGGGATTGAATATATATTTATGTGTGTGTGTGTTGTTGGGATCAGAGCTTAAAATCACAGCCTGACATCTCGATCAGACTGAATGTGGGATGTGGGTGGAGTTGTCGGTGTTGAGGGGTGGAGTTTTGAATATAGATTGTAAAAAAAAAAAGGAGGAAGTCGATTGTGTGTGTATTGTGTTGGATTGAAGCGGATCACTCTCTTGGCGTTGGTCTCTGTTAACTTGAAAACAAGCACCTAAAAAGTATTTTCAATAAAGTTAACTTTGGAGCCTTCAAGCCTTCTGTGTCGCTCCTTGCTGAAAATTAGGACAAGGGAACTCAGGGACAGGGTTTTACCCCAGAGCACGTGGCTCTGGCCCTGGAGCTTCACACCACTGAGCACGACGAAGGAGAAGCTCCCCTGCGTCACCCCGACCACGGTCTGGAGACAGGCAGGAAAGGTAACACTGGGGGCTCGTCCGGGATTATTCCTGCCGACACTGGTGAGTGACACGAAGCTTGTAAGACTGAAAGAAACTTGGTGCATTCTGTCGGTGGAGTGTGTAACTAGAGGCTTTTAAATGGCGACAAAACTCGGGGTAGACGCTGAACTGGAAGCAGAGTTTTCCAAAGCCACCTCGATTAGCACCAACCCCTTTAGGACATCACCCACGGAAGATGAAACTATGTACCACCGTTTTCCACTAGTAAACTGGGAGAAGAGTGTTGAGGATGGGATTGTCGGACGCGAACGTGATCGCCATTGTAACCGTTTCGTGCAGGCGGCGCGGACTGATATCCGAGAATGTGCGGACTCGGTCGCTATAAAGCCTGAACTGTTTTGGGAAGAGTATTACTCGGCGGTTCGACCACATACTTCCGGAACCAATCCTTTTATTTCGTATGTGACTAACGAAGATACTTATGACAGCGGGATCGAGACTCAAGTTTTATACAGAGGACGCCATGCCCAAAATGAGAAAATAAGCCAACCCACTGTGGGCGTTTCTAACGTGCCTTGCCCTACCGTGACTTGTGATGCTGCCTTTATTAACCCTTTCCTGTCTGACAGCTTCCAAAGTTTTACAGAGAGCACACCTGTGAACGCTATGCAGCGCTGTTTATTAAAGAGCAGCACTAGGGACCAGCATTTCACCTCGGGGGTGTCCTGGATGAATGATCACCCTGTGCTGCCATGTGATTCAGTTGGCCAGGTACAGAACAAGGTTCTTTTGTGTGAAGCCGATGGGTATGAATATTCTCTACAGGGGCATGGGAAGCCTGCAACACGTAGCCAGCCAGCACGACATGAGCAACATGATATTTTCTGTGATAGTGGGGAAGATGAAGTTTCTACTTCCATTGAAAGGATCCCAGTGCTGAGACCTGGACATTTTGATGGTTCTGGCTCCTGGCGGGAGTTTTTGTGTCGATTTGAGAGCTGTTCTAAAGCTAATAATTGGTCAAGAAAAACAAGGCTTGATCAACTCAAGTTCTGTATAGTTGGAGCTGCTGGAGCAGTGATCCATAAAAATCCCCGATCAGCACAGTGGGATTATAAGTGCATTGTTGAGGAGCTGGAGGGCACTTATGGGCCGTCTTCAGGACATGCTGTGGCAATGGGAATTGAACTGAGACAAAAGGTTCGTAAACCAGGAGAAACTTTGCATGTACTACGAGATGACATTTATGAGAAAGTGTCAATTGTGTATGCAGACCGCTCTGAAGCAGAACAGAACTTAATTGGGGTGGAGGTATTTACAAATGCCATAGGTGATGCTAGCCTGGTACAGAAGCTGCTGGAAGAGAGACCACGCACATTGGCTAAGGCTTATGAATTGGCACATAGGTATGAGACTACTAAGAGAGCCGCTAGGAGTGTAACCCAGCTCATGCAAGGGGGTGTGCACAGCCAAGTAGATCGAAAAGCAAGGACAGCAGCTGTACGTGAATGTGTTTTCTCACAGGGGGGAGACAAAGGGGAAGTATTCACCACACCTCCACCAAGAAATCGAAGACAGCCGAACATTAATTGGCACCAAATTAGATGTCACAACTGTTCCGGCATTGGACATATGAAAAGAAACTGTCCATCTCCTAGGGCAGTACTAGAACCGAGGGTGATGTTGGAGACATCTGTTTCTACTGGTTCTAATGAAGAGATCAGGACTCCAAGTGTTTGCAGTCTGAAAGGTCAAGGTTCTGAAATGTGTATTCAATTACTAATTTACGATAAAGAGGTTCATGCACTGTTAGACAGTGGGGCTCAAAGGAATGTACTACCCTTGTATTATTTTGAAGCTCTCAATGCTGATGTTAAACCCATACTGAGAGATTCAGTAGTGCAGTCACTACAGGGCATCAGTCATAGAAATATTACTGTACTTGGGGAAGTTGATTTGCCTGTCCAAATTGGTACCCCGGACTGTGGACGTAGATTTTCTTGTGGCTGACATAGCCACAGAAACTGAAGCCATCTTGGGTTATCCCTTTCTAGAACTGTCCAAGGCACGCCTGGACTTTGGTAGCCGAAAGATTGTGTTGTTTGGTGAGCAGGTGCCTTATTTTAACCCCCGACAACCATCTAAGCTCCATGCTGTCCGGATAGCGCACTCTGTTGTACTAGAGCCTGGACGAGAATATATTGTGCCAGGAAATGCCAATTTACGAGAATCCACTAAAGGCAATGTAGTGTTAAGCCCCACTAAAGGATTCATAGAAAAATACAAAGTGCTAGTAGCTAGAGTTGTAGTTGAGACCCACCGGTCAACCCACATTCCTATTAGGATATATAATCCTGGATCAGCAGCTGTTACAGTAAAGAAGGGAGCCATTGCAGGGTTTCTTCAGGCAGCTGATGTTATACAGCACAGTCCTTCTCTAGTTGCACCACAATCAAACTGCTCTGTCAACTCCACTATCCCTAAACACTTACAGACACTGTACGTAGAGAGTTCTGCTGAGCTAAATGCAGAGGAAAGACATGGTCTAGCTCAGCTTCTACAACGGTATAGCAACGTCTTTTCAACAGGTCCAGATGACTTGGGGCGTACCAGCCTTGTGCAACATGACATTCAGACACTGCCTAGTAATCCTGTGAAACAACCGCCACGTCGTATGGCACAGGATAAGCAACTCAATGCAGACCAACAAATACAACAAAGCTTGGACTCTGGACTCGCTCAACATAGCAATAGTAGTTGGGCCTCGCCAATAGTTATGGTTTGTAAAAAGGACCAGACATACCGCCTCTGTGTGGATTACAGAGCTCTGAATGAGCGTACAGTTAAAGATGCATACCCATTACCCCACATCCAAGATGCCCTAGATACACTGTCCACAGCCAAATGGTTCAGCACCTTGGATTTGGCCGCGGGGTATTGGCAGGTAGAGTTGACGCCCAGGGCACGCAAGGCAGCAGCTTTCTGCAGCAGAAAAGGGCTCTTCGAATGGAATGTCATGCCATTTGGTCTGTGCAATGCCCCTGTGACATTTCAGAGACTAATGGATCGTGTTCTGGCTGGCATGCAGTGGGAGACCTGTCTGGTATATCTGGACGATATTATTGTGTTGGGGAAAGATGTGATGGAAATGCTTGGGCGACTGGGACAGGTGTTTGACAGACTACGGCAAGCCAATTTAAAGCTGAAACCAGCTAAGTGCTGTTTGTTCCGCAGACAGGTGGCTTACCTTGGGCACATTGTTTCAGAGCACGGCATTGCCACAGACTCCCGGAAAATTCTAAAAGTTCATGAATGGCCCCAACCTACCAACATCTCAGAGGTCCGCCAATTTGTTGGCTTGGCTTCATATTACCGCCGCTTTGTAAAAGACTTTGCCACCGTAGCTCATCCACTACATGAACTCACCAAGAAGTATGCCCATTTTCATTGGACTGAGGAATGTCAGGAGGCATTTGAGAATCTAAAGAGACTACTTACTACTGCTCCCGTTCTAGGATATCCCCTTGATGATGGTGATCTTATTCTTGATACAGATGCTAGTGCTTGTGGAATTGGAGCCATTCTTTCCCAAATGCAGAATGGGGAAGAAAGAGTGTTAGCCTATGGGAGCAGAAGGCTGTCATCAACAGAACAGAATTATTGCACCACGAGAAGGGAGCTGCTAGCCGTGGTGGAGTTTACCTCTTATTTCCGCCAGTACCTGCTAGGAAGATCCTTCATAGTCCGTTCTGATCATAGCAGCCTGCGTTGGCTTATACAACTGAAGGATCCCGAGGGCCAGTTGGCAAGATGGCTTGAGAAACTTGCTGAATACGATTTCCGTGTGGTCCATCGGCCTGGACGCCAACACTCCAATGCTGATGTCTTATCAAGAAGACCCTGCCGTATTACCTGCACCTGTAAGATACCAGAACCTTCATCGGTAAGAAATTGCCTTCATCAAGCTGTGCAGTGCAATTTGAATGACGACCTAGGAAAAGAAGACCCTGGAACTATAAACCCGGATCTACCACCAGTGGGGGTAGAATTACCTGTCACTTCCGAGTCTCTGGTGAGAGAAATCGATGATGATGATGAGCAAGGTGAGAACAAAAATATTAATTCGTCTCAAAAGGGTGTGGAGAAGATTCATCTGCTGGAAGCCAATAAGCCAGTTTTGTTCTATGGTTGGACAACTGAACAACTACATGCTGCTCAAATGGCAGACCCTGACATTGCCCCGGTGTGGATGTGGATAGACAAGGGAAGAGGACGTCCTACATGGGCGGAAGTTTCGCAGCACAGCCCAGCCACCAAAACATACTGGAGCCAGTGGAAAAGGTTGTATATCCGGGAAGGCATCCTACTGAGACGTTTTTACTGCATTGAAGGCACTGAGTTCTATCCCAGATTGTGTTGCCCCATGAGCTTCGTACAGAGGTGCTGAAGCAAATGCATGATGGCCCAGTTGGGGGTCACTTTGGAGTGGAACGAACTTTAGCACGTTTGCAGACCAGATATTATTGGTACCAAATGCGGGAAGACGTAGCACTCTGGTGTCGCACATGTACCAACTGTGCAGCTAAGTCACGACCTTCAAAGCAACCTCAAGCACCTATGGGGACTGTTCGGGTTGGAGCACCCATGGAAAGAGTTGCCCTTGATTTGATGGGCCCCCTGAATGAGACTGCAAGGTATAATCGTTATATTCTGGTAGTACAGGATTATTTTACTAAGTGGGTTGAAGCTTACTCCCTACCAAATGATCAAGCTACTACAGTTGCTGAAGTATTTACTGCAGAATGGGTGTGCCGTTATGGAGTACCATACAGTCTACACAGTGATCAGGGTTCCAATTTTGAATCTGAAGTATTCCAACGGATGTGTGGGTTATTAGGAATTGAGAAGACACATACTACTCCATTCCGACCCCAATCAGATGGCCAAGTAGAACGATTTAATGCTACTTTGCAGAAAATTCTTGCTACAACAGCTGAGCGTTG